>NC_134486.1:310680994-310940994 GCF_040206685.1 Ascaphus truei | reverse complement strand
CCTCCCCGGAGACCCCCAGACACCTGGTGAAGGAGGTATTGTCCCCAAGGGTGGGTGGTTAGGCCTCAAGGGTGGGTAGTGGGGGAGGGTGGTTAGGCCTCACGGGTGGGTAGTGGGGGAGGGTGGGTTAAAACCTTAATTACTCTAGCGGTTACTAACCGCTTTTGTGATTAAGGGGTTAGGGGACATTAGATTGGCTCTTTTTATTCTTCTGTATATTTTGCAGCACCAGAGGGCAGGGACGGGGGGAGGAAGAGGACGGCATTCATCGTGGGTGCCTGGAAGGGGTGAGGGCAAGATGTATTTATTTTATTTATTCTGCTTATTGTATTTTAAATGGGAAAATGCATTATTATCCATATGTGGTTAATAGTAATTTTGCCGATTACTATACTGTATGTATTAGGGGGCAAGGGGGGGGTGTATTTATTAAAATGTATTTATGTATTTTTAATTTATTTTTTGGGGGCACAGAATTGGTACTGCAGGCAAGTGTGGACTCCCGGACACCTGTGGGACCACCCGAGGGCCACCGCCGGCCTGTAATATAATTCCTGTGCATAAAAAAAAATGTACTGTACAGTATGTTAGGGGGGTATAGGAGTTATTGGGGGCACAGTGGGAAGGTGGGAAGGTGATGTTTTTGATATAGCAATGATTATTGAGGGCCTAGGAGGTGGGTAGTGGGTAGTGGGGCTGTAGTGTGTATTGTTTGTATTGTGGTTAGTGGAGTGGGTGAAGGGGGTATTAGCCCCAAGGATGGGTTTTTAGGCCTTGCGGGTGGGTAGCGGGAGAGTTTAACCCCTTCATTACCTTAGCGGTATTAACCGCTAAGATAATGAAGGGTTAACTCCACTTTGTGTTGAACAGCGCTTTAAAGTGGGTTTTCGCCACATGTCTGCCGAAAAAAATTCCAGCAAAATGGCGAGTTTTGCTCTTTTCGCCTGCTTCTCTCTGCTTACTGAATCGCAGCAGGCATTTTTTGCGAGAAGCTGGCGAAAAGTGCCTTTTCGCTGCTTACTGCATGTGGCCCTATGTCTTCAAACAGGTTAATTTATTTATTCAATTATTATGAAGGAAGAAGCCTGGTATATATTGCATTGCAATATATATATATATATATATATATATATATATATATATATATATATATATATATATATATACATATACAGTGGTTGACAAATTACCCAAAAATCTACTCGCCGAACCAAAAAAATCTACTCGCCACCTAGTCCTGCCCCCAATCCCACCCTGCTTGGTGCTGGCCATGAGGAGGTCGCCACGGGGTAAAATCCAGACGCCACGGGCCTGTATTTTAATGGATTTGTCGAACACTGTATATATATATATATATATATATATATATATATATATATATATCTGGCATCTTCCTTATCCTTTGGTTAACACTATGTTAACTGGGTAACACAGGCAATAACAGTGGTCACTGAGAGATTTTTTTTCTCCCAGGAGTAAGGTGGAAATAATATTTGCTGCAGCCATAAACTTAGGAAGGACTTTTTAAAGGGTTGCAAGAAACGGAAGTTTAAATAAATTACTCCAATAACACAGATATCCCGATGCGCTCGTGAAAACAATATATACAGTATATGATATTCTTGCAGTCATCTGTAAAAAGTTTTTTTTTTTTTTTAAATGATCCTTGTGACTAGTTCATTAAATTTCCTGACTAGTGATGCTTGAACACATTCTTTCCACCTTCAAAAATATTCACTGGTAAATGACATTTTTTCTCGCAGGCTCTTAATCACACAGTGCATTGCTCAGACATTTCCTCCCAATCTGTTCCTTCAAGTTTTGTGAATTTAAAGGCTGTGTTTCTCAGGGGCTATTTAACTTTTTGATTAGGCAGCATTTTTTTTTGTACTTGTCGTGACGTTTTCTGGTTTTCAAATATATTGAGAATTATCTTAGTAACTCTTCTATTCTTTGGAGCTGTTATAGTCAAAATGAATAAATAAATTAAAAAGTAATTTGAATGTTATCTGTGCCTCTGATTTCAGACTGACCATATATAGCTTTTGCAGATACTCTATGCAGCGTTAGCATTCCTCTTGTCCACCGATGCCAGTCACTCTGATTCCTTTTAATCTGAAAGGATAATGTTCCCTTTATAGAGGCAGTCCTTCCCAGGACCCAAGTCTAATAAGGACAGTGACATATTTTAGTGGTTAGAAACTGGTGCTTTATTTAACCAAACTCCAACAAAGAAACAACACCTTACAAGAATTTGTGAATACTTGTTTTTTCTATTCCTTTGTAAGCATGGTAAGATGAGGCTTGGGAGGGGTTGGACCATATTCTATTTCAGCCAAAGCATTCTTGCATTTTTTGCAGAAACATTCCTGTTGACTTCAGTGGTTATTTTCAGCCAAAAATGACCAGAAGAGACACTGGGGCAGAAATAGAATTACTCCCTATGTGTTGAATAATAGTTTGCACAAATAAAACCCCTTCTGTCTTCAGATCACTTACCTTTATTGGCTCTCCGATAAGAACAGTATGGTATAAGGCTAAAGAAAGTTCTTGATTCATGAATACTCCCTCATTCAGAGGCCTCAAAGAAAATGAATTTATTTCATTTTAATTCAAATGTTATTGTACATTTGCTGCCTTATACAATATTCAAAAACACATGAAAAATTGTAGACACAAAATTAAATTCAGACCATGAATTAACGTATAAATTGAATATTGCAGTTATTTCAACATAACAATAGGGAAATTCAATATAATAGTAAAACAAAGGTTAAAAAAAGAACACGAAAAACCATCAGAGAGGTCAACATTCAAAAGAGTTCCATACACTTTTACAGGTGTAAAAACAAATGCTCCTGTGCGCTCACATCAACATGGGTGACACCTATACAAATGTAACACAAGTGCTATAGGCGTCAGGCATGGATGTTAAACATGAAAATGATGACAATCAATTATAATTCTGACTGTGAAACATAGGTGTAAAACAGGAGTGGTAACAGCCATGTGTATATTACACTGTATAAGCAAAAAAGTCCTTAAGTTCTGGAGTCCATATAAAGTTTGGTGGCAGTAGTGGTGAGTAGAGGGGGAGTGGTGGGGTGTGGGGGAGGGAGTGATGGGGTGTGAGGGGGAGGGGTAGGGTGATCTTCCACAGAATTAAGTGTTCTGAAGGTAATGAGGTGACTTGTGCTGCTCTTGGAGGAGGTGATCCTGGCACCAATAGTAGGATAATTAGATCTGGGACAAGAGCACAGACAAGAGAACCTCCAATGGTATAGAATATATAGCCATGGCTGGTCCAGACTGCCTCTCTGCCTTCTGTCATGTAAGTCCTTTGTAGCTACAGGCTGTGGCAGGCTATCCTAGGGCTATGACCCCCCCTCCCCCCCCACACACAACACCACCACCACCCTCATGCTGACTCTCTGAGTGACAGAGGAAGTGGTGCCACAAGGGACTGTGTACAGCTAATAGTGGTGCAGACCTTGTGCCCTCCCCTTCTGGTGCATCATAGAGGAAGTGCTAAATTATAGCAGTTCAGCTCCCACCCTCCTGGGGTGAAGAAGCAAGAAGCTCAGCTCCTCCCGGCTGGGAGTGAGACATGCAGTCAGTCCCTCCTGGGCTGGCTGAGCAAGTGAGATTATAGGCCTCAAGTCTACCAGAGAGGCAAAGCATCATCCAAGGTCTGGGGACCCAGATCAATCCTCATACATACGCTGTACTGCTAGCAGTGGCTGCTACCAATAAAACATCTCTTTTTATATACCCCTGCCTGAGCTTTCAGTCTATTGGGTAGGGGTATGGATGGAATATGCCCTAGTGGTGGACTGTCTCTGGAAATCCTGGAGCCCACTAGAGCTGGAGGCGCTGACCCCTGAGTGAACATTGAAGATCTACAAAAGCCTGTCCTGTTCCCTACACCATAGCGGGCCACTCAGCTCTCATGGACCCTCACAGGTATGCACGCACCACAAACAGCAGTAACCAGTAGTACATCTTCCAGAGAGGGGGGGGGGGGGAAACTGTGTTACAAATGTAAGGATGTGGTAGGAACCTCATACAGTAGAGGCAACGTTTATTCTAACATTTGCCGTAAACTAGCCGGGTTACATTCTGGGTATGTGCTGGGTATGTGCTGGGTATGTTCTGGGCTAGTTTGAGGCACGTTTAAGGCATTTCTGCATTGACTAACGACCCATAGGATTAACACAGCAGGGATCCCTGGCTGTCCCATTCAGTTTGAATGGGACTGCCAAGGACCCCCGCTGTTAATCTGATAGGCCATTAATCAATGCAGAAATGCTGGGGCTAGTTTAAGGAAAGTTTAAGGCATGTATTCAGAATGTACCTGGGTGTTTCCTGGGTTTTTTGGGGAATTGCCACTGGTTTTTGTTAGAATAAGAGTTGCCTCTACTGTATGTGTGTTCAGTGTGTGTTCAGTTGGTGTTTGATTCTGTTCAGTGAGAGGCATGTGGAGTGTCTGCAACAGTGTTGCAGTGTGCCAGGCAGTGGCTTATGCAATAGCTGAGCTGTGTGTCTGTGCAGATTAAGTCAGAGAGGCTCGGTGGAGAAACTACAACTCCCATGAGCTCCTGGGCAGTCACCTTATGTGAAGAACCAATGAGAGGCCAGGATTCTCAGGCAGGGAGAAAGAGATACAATTCGCGGGCTTAGGAATGGCAGTTAGAGCTAGGAGCAGGAAGGGGGAGGAAAGGTGTAGGGAGCAAGTGGCTCCTACACCAGGTAAGGCATCCCCAGATCCCAGGCAGGCCCCAATCCCCACCAGGGTAGGGGATAAGTACTGAGGGACAACCCCTAGGTTAGGGACCCTGCCCTTAGGTGTGAGTGTGCAGTCTTGTCAGTGTCACGGCTGGTAGTGCTGTGAGCGCTGACAAGTAGGCACAGTGTGTGTGTGCAGTGCAGCTGCAGGTATCCGTGTGAGTGCAGTGGGTTGCTGCAGGTACGGTGTGAGTGCAGTGGGTTGCTGCAGGTACGGTTGAGTGCAGTGGGTTGCTGCAGGTACCGGTTGAGTGCAGTGCGGTTGCTGCAGGCAGTGCGGTTGAGTGCAGTGTGGTTGCTGCAGGTACTGTGTGAGTGCAGTGTGTTTACTGCAGGTGTTAGGCTGAGTTAGTGAGAGGGGATCCGGGAGGTGAAGGGAGAGGTAGTGTGGGTGCAGGGGGTCAGTGACCCACCTGCATAGGACAGGCTACCCCGTAGGCCCCTAGGAGTGTTCCCTCAAGTCACCAAAGGTTGCGGTGCTGCAGGGATGGCCATAGTGGTAGCGAGCATCACCCTTACTGTGTAAACAGCTAGGGACAAAGGGACGAGCGTGCGGAGCAGGCTTGCTGGCGAGTCATCTGGGACCAGACGGCTGGACATTGAGACCCAGAAGGCAGACCGTTAATTCATCTGACCCTTTGCGAAGAGGTACCGGTCACCGCCGTGACCGGAAGGTACTATAACAACAAGTGCACCAACACCGGTCAACAGGCGCTGATCCCGCCTTAGGCTAAACTCTTTAGGAACACTGAGCGAGTGGTTAAAGAACTGAGCCTATACAATATACTATACATGGACACGGTGTGTGGGGCACGTGGTGAGGGGACGGAGACGTTGCTCCTGATGAGTGGGCAGCCACTAAGGTTATACCGTTAGAGTATAAGTACATGTTATGTGTTATTGCTAGGTTGCATTATTACAGTAAAAACCAGTTACAATCATAAGGTGTTGTATGTTTCTTGCCCAGGGGAATCTTACGTCACGGGGATCCTGGGTAAGTGGAGGTGCTGCGCTAAGTATATGTATAAGTTTTACCCCAGGCTCCCAGCTAGCGGAGGCTCAGATCTCCTGGAGCCGCAGGAGTCGTACAGTGACCAGTAGTTCCTTTGGGAGGGTTCAGAAAAAGGGCTACACAAATATAAAAACAATTTATTAGACAAATGATATAAAAGGTGTAAGATTCACAAATTGAAGCTTTTTTTAAAAGCGTTTGGCAAGGCTGTCCAAAGGTAACTGTAGTCCTGGGGCTTTCCCTTGGAGTCTCCGATTATGCTCTTGTGCAATGGCCGCTAACGTTTCCACATGCGAAACAGGTTTCTTCAAGGAGAGTATAGCTCCTAAACATAAAAAAAGCCTATCATCGGGCATTACATACACCACATGGGGGTCTCCTGAACGATAGTACACTAATCACATCCCAGAAAACAATCAGGTGTATAGCCTATTTTAATAAGCAATGAGAGACACATCACAGATTATCAAGAGGCACTGGCACTTCCTTTTGAATGATGAGGATTTAAGAGAGGCCCTTGGCACTGTCCCTAAAGTGGTATGGAGAAGGGCATGAACCCTCAAAGACATACTTGTACACAGCCATTTAACAAGACCATCAACATTAACATGGCTGCAGAAATGCACAATGGGAAGTTTCAAATGCAGTAAGTGTAAGGCATGCGAATATATCATGACGAGCTAAAAATTCACGAGTGTCAAAGGACAAAAAGAGTTTACAATAAAACACTTAATAAACTACAAAGCAGAAGGTATCATATACCTAGTCACCTGTGAGTGTGCGATGAAATATGTAGGAAAGACAAGATGACAATTAAGAAGGCATATTTTCAAATCTTCAATGCTTCAATCCGCAATGGCCAGGACACGCCAATCTCACACCCTCTGAGAGACATGCATATCAGGAATGCCAAGGTCCTCAAATTTCAAGGGATTGACAATATTCCACAGGACAGCAGAAAAAGCTATTGAGATAGGACACTATTACAGTATTAAGCCAGATAGATCTATACATTAGGCACACTATTCCCCCATGCTCTAAATAAGGGCTTTTTATACAAGTCCTTAATCTGAACTAATTCAACCATGATATCACCCTTTTTCAACAACAAAAGCACTAAATATGAATCTATATGCAAGTATCATGGCGGTCATGAAAAGGAGGGAAATAAAATCCCTTGTCTAGGTACGGTATGCCTGTTCTGTGTATGCCCATTTTTCTAACTAAACACCCCACTTTAATGTATTTTATTTACTTTTACATTTTTGATCTCCTTTTAATAAAACAATTGAGAACAATCACAAACATCTCTGGATTGAAATTTAATATTACAGTTGTAAGGAAATGAACCTGTCACCTCCTATTCTCATTCACACTTGAAACAGCCCTTGAGGGAAAAAAAGTCAACTTTTGGAATTGACAGGGTTATTATGGTAATTGTCCGGGTTAAAAGAGACGCCGGAGAGGGCTGACACTATCCTGGAAAAAGCTAACAGCTCATTAGCAAAACATGCGTCGAGTTATACCGTAACGTATGATGTCACATGCCAAATTGTGGGAGTGTTAAATATTCCTTTAGGAACATTAGACACTGTATGTCTTTTTGCATACAAGAAAAATTACTTTAGACCTTTGTAAATGAGGTTACCACCCCCCCCCCCCTCTTTTCCCCATGTCTTGTCATGTCCATTATGTAATGTCCAGTATTATTTAGCTGTGGAATTATTGTAAGATGTCAAGAAGGACCCCAACAATTTGGTTATGTGTTATATATGTATTTGTGGGTCCGGACCCTGTGTATCCCGATTTTTACTGTTTGACATCCTTAATGCTCATATTTTATCTTCTGTATCCCACTTGAAAATTGTCAATAAAAAAATAAGTTGAAAAAAAAAGGAGTAGAGAGAAGACATCTTTGAGCAGAACGCAAGAGTCGGCATGGTGTATAGCAAGAAATTAGGGCTGAGATGTAAGGAGGAGTAGAAGAGTGTAAAGCTTTAAAAGGGAGGAGGAGAACTGTGTGTCATACGGGATTTCATAGGAAGCCAGGAGATAGATTTCAGCAGTTGAGACGCTGAGACAGATTTAGGAAAGAGTAGAGTGTACAAATATATATACTAGCTGAGAGACCCGGCGTTGCCCGGGATGTAATGTTCCAGCTCCTCTCTCTCTCCTCTCCCCTTCCCCCTCTCTCTGTTCGTCCCCCATTCACATCAATCCAGTCCCCCCCTCCCTTCTTTACAGCTCTGTTTGTCCCCCTTTACAGCTTCATGCTGTGTGTGTGCATCAGTCATTGTGTGTGCGTCAGTCAGTCACTGTGTGTGTGCGCGCGCGTCAGTGAGTCTGACGCTGAAATACAAACACACACAGACTGACTGACGCACACACACAGTCAGTGTGTGCGTGTGTGTGTGCCTCAGTCAGTCAGTGTGTGCGTCAGTCAGTGTGTGCGTCAGTCAGGGTGTGTGCGTGTGTCAGTCAGGGTGTGTGCATGCATCAGTCAGGGTGTGTGCGTACGTCAGTCAGGGTGTGTGCGTGCGTGCGTCAGTCAGGGTGTGTGCGTGCGTCAGTAAGGGTGTGTGCGTGCGTCAGTCAGGGTGTGTGCGTGCGTCAGTCAGGGTGTGTGCGTGCGTCAGTCAGGGTGTGTGCGTGCGTCAGTCAGGGTGTGTGCGTGCGTCAGTCAGGGTTTGTGTGCATGCGTCAGTCAAAGGGCAGGCGTGGGGGGGTGAAGGGCAGGGGTAGGGGGGTGAAGTAGGAGATGCTTATGAGCATGTGTATGAGCTCCAAGAGCATAGACAGTGGGTGCCAAGCAGGGCAAAGTCAGTAGTAAATCTTGTGAAATGGAGTTGACACCGGGATATGTATAACGGGTAAGACTGTGGTAATGGAGCAAAAAGGTTATTAATGGGTGACGCAAGAGAGGGCTAATAGCTGGGAAACACGAGGTACTCACTCAGTCCCTAGCCCTGGCGATTCTGCCCGGTGTGGAGTCCACGCGACTCACAGGGAATCACCGCTCTGCTCTCCTCCTTCCAGCTCCAGTCCTGTGTAGAAGCGTCTCCCTCTGTGTCTGTGGCTGCTTCCGCTTCCGGTGGTGAACGCTGATCCTCGCAACAGTAGCAGAGAAGGGAAAGGATCCGTGGTCCATCCGCTCCCGGAAAAAAAGGTAAGAACTCACCAGCAAGAGGGGTTAAAAACTAATTTATTGGGCTACATAAAAACAAAAAAACAAACAGTAACAAACTCTCCCACGCGTTTCACGCCCACTATGGCACTTTCTCAAGGAGTACAGGGTAAGGGGAGGTCCTGGGTATTTAACACACTCCCCGTCATGCAAAACAGCTGAAATAAATAACCAATTGATTTTGTTTTGCAGAGAGAAAAGGAAAAGACCAGAACAGAAGAAAGACGGAATAAGGAAAAAACGGGATGAATGTAAATAATGTAAAAAGATAATAAAAAATAATAATAATAATAAAGAATGAAAATAAATAAATGGAATAGAATACATAATGGACAAAGATAATTCCTGATGTTATGTCCCAATTAAATGATACCACATCTTATCATGCCTCATATGTAATAACTAACTAACCAATGACTATAACCTATCAAAGTAGATAGGTAAATAATTAACCCATTGGTGCAGGAATAAAGTTAAACATACAAAGCTTCACAGGATATTGCAATAGAAATAATATTTCTATAGGTGATAGGTTATAGTCATTGGTTAGTTAATTATTACATATGAGGCATGAAGAGATGTGGTATCATTTAATTGGGACATAACATCAGGAATTATCTTTGTCCATTATGTATTCTATTCCATTTATTTATTTTCATTCTTTATTATTATTATAATTTTTATTATCTTTTTACATTATTTACATTCATCCCGTTTTTTCCTTATTCCGTCTTTCTTCTGTTCTGGTCTTTTCCTTTTCTCTCTGCAAAACAAAATCAATTGGTTATTTATTTCAGCTGTTTTGCATGACGGGGAGTATGTATGTATGTCTTTATTTGTATAGCGCCATAAAATGTACATAGCGCTTCACAGTAGTAATACATGTCATATAAATAACAAATATAAATAACAGATCATGGGAATAAGTGCTTCAGACATACTGTAAAAGTAACATTAAGGAAGGAGTCCCTGCTCCGAGGAGCTTACAATCTAATTGGTAGGTAGGGAGAACGTACAGAGACAGTAGGAGGGAATACTAGTAAGTGCGGGGGGCCAAGCTTTGTGTCATGTGTCCATGATTATCCAGTGCTACTCATATGCTTCTTTAAGCAGATGTGTCTTAAGGTGGGTCTTAAAGGTGGATAGCGAGGGGGCTAGTCGGGTATTGAGGGGAAGGGCATTCCAGAGGTGTGGGGCAGAAAGTGAGAAAGGTTTAAGGCGGGAAAGAGCTTTAGATACAAAGGGGGTAGAAAGAAGACATCCTTGAGAAGAACGAAAGAGTCGTGATGGTGCATAGCGAGAAATTAGGGCTGAGATGTAATGAGGGGCAGAAGAATGTAAAGCTTTAAAAGTGAGGAGAAGAATGGAGTGTGAGATACGCGATTTAATCGGAAGCCAGGAGAGGGATTTCAGCAGGGGAGACGCTGAGACAGATTTAGGAAAGAGTAGAGTGATTCTGGCAGCAGTGTTTAGGATAGATTGTAGGGGAGACAGGTGAGAGGTAGGAAGGCCGGACAGCAGGAGGTTGCAGTAATCGAGACGTGAGAGAATGAGGGCCTGAGTCAGAGTTTTGGCAGTTGAGTAACAGAGGAAAGGGCGTATCTTTGTGATATTGCGGAGGAAAAAGCGACAAGTTTTAGAAACGTTTTGAATATGAGAGGAGAATGAGAGAGAGGAATCAAGTGTGTTAAATACCCAGGACCTCCCCTTACCCTGTACTCCTTGAGAAAGCACCATAGTGGGCGTGAAACGCGTGGGAGAGTTTGTTACTGTTTGTTTTTTTGTTTTTATGTAGCCCAATAAATTAGTTTTTAACCCCTCTTGCTGGTGAGTTCTTACCTTTTTTTTCCTGGAGCGGATGGACCACGGATCCTTTCCCTTCTCTGTAGGGGGGGTGAAGGGCAGGGGTAGGGGGGGTGAAGGGCAGGGGTAGGGGGGGTGAAGGGCAGGGGTAGGGGGGGTGAAGGGCAGGGGTGGTGGGGGGTGAAGGGCAGGGGTGGTGGGGGGTGAAGGGCAGGGATTAGGGGGGTGAAGGGCAGGGGTAGGGGGGGTGAAGGGCAGGGGTAGGGGGGGTGAATGGCAGGGGTACAGGGGGTGAAGGGCAGGGGTAGGGGGGTGAAGGGCAGGGGTCCACACAGACACACAGACACACAGACACACACACACGACGGGAGTGAGAGGTGGTGTAGAGTGGGACTGCCGCAGATCCGAGGAGGCTGCTTGGCCCCCCAGGAGCCGGGGAGTTAGCGGCCGGGGAGTTACCGGCGGGGGGGTAAGGGAGCGCCGGGGAGGTAAGGGAGCGGCGGGGGGGTAAGGGAGCGCCGGGGTGGTAAGGGAGCGTTGGCGGCTGGGGTAGGAGGGCCGCGCTTACCCTCCGTCCGGGAGCCGGTGCAGGGTGGCGGCGCACGTGGTGGGGATGTTGCGGAGAGGTAAGGGTGCCGTCCGGGAGCTGGTGCAGGGTGGCGGCGCACGTGGTGGGGATGTTGCGGAGAGGTAATGGTGCAGCGGAGAGGTAATGGTGCGTAGGGGAGGTAGCGGCGGTGAGGTAGCGGCTCGCTTTCCCTCTGTCTTTCCGGGAGGCAGTTGAGAGCGAGGGGGGAGGAGCCTGAAGTTGGCGGCAGGGGCAGGAGGGCCGCGCTTCCCCTCCGTCTGGGAGCTGGTGCAGGGCAGCGCACGTGATGGGGGGGGAGTGTGTGTGTGTGTGTGTCCGTCCCCTTTGGCCCGTCACTCTGCCTCAGGCCAATGAGAGGTGCGGGGGCGGGTGGGCCAAGGGACCAATCTCATTGGCCTGGCCCAAGGTCCAATCTGATTGCCGCTAGGGACACAGGGAGGGACACAGGGAGACACATACAGACATAGCCACATATGACTGTTTGAGAAATATATAGTAGATATATTGGTAAACTATCAGGGATTGTATCTTTTAAACTGCAAATCTTAAAAATAGGTCAAGCAAGCATCCCAAGAAGAAACTGAGTAGTACTGTATTACACAGGGCTCCCAACAGACTTTTTTGGACCCAGGACAAATTAGAATAATTATACTTTTCCATGTCATGTCTGTGTTCCCCCTAACCCTAATACCTTCCTCTCTCCTTTCTAATACCTCTCTCACACCCTGTGTCATTCCATCTTGTTGTCGTCTCCCTGTAGTCCCCTCCTCTTATATTTCTCTTCTTCCCTTCATGTGTTTCACTCTTTTTTCTCAAAGTGTTATTCTTCTTTCCTTCCCGTGTTTCTCAATTGTCTCCCTTTCCCCCCTAGAATCTCTCTCTCTCCTCCCCCCCACAGCATTTCTTTCTTCCTTTGTCCCTCACCTAGCATGTCTTTCTCCCCTCAACAGTCTTTATCTCTCCCCCACCCCCCATAAAATTATTCCCGATCTAATTTTTCAGCTGGTCTCTGGCACATGCTCCAGCCCTGTTCTCCTCTACTCTCCCTATGCCTGTTACATGCTCAGCAGAGAGGAAGGGACTTCCCCCTCTGTGTTGCCAGCAGATATTGAATGAGGGACAGCAGGCCTGGCTATCCGGGGCAGGTTGCCCACCCCTGTCAGCAGCCCTGGTATTACACTGTATTGTTTGAAGAGATTTTGGAGGGTGATGGTAATTAAGGTCGGAGTTTGAATGTAGCAAACACTTGTCTGTGTGACACACAGGCTTACACTAAATGGCACAGAGATAACATGTAACATTTCCCTAAGAATGCTATTAGAATTTTGTTTTTATTGGATCCATAATTGGGAAATTCTAATATATAGTGTTCTTTACAATAATAATAATTGTTTGTTGTATAGTGCTGCTAGTTTTCCATAGCGCTTTACAGAGACATTGTGCAGACACAGTCCCTACCCCGTTGAGCTTACAATCTATGGTTTTTTTGGTGCCTGAGGCCAGGGAGATAAAGTGACTTGCCCAAGGTCACAAGGAGTCAACACCGGGAATTGAACCAGGTCCCCCTGCTCATTGCCAGAGTCAGTGTCGTTAGTCACTGAGCCACTCCTTCTCATCTCTTTAGATACTTAAATCTCAATTTTACTTTATCTTCTCAGTGATGCAACTTTTCTGTTCCCTGCCACCTATTACTGCTCCCTCCTACTTCAGTCTACATTATACCATCGGTACAAGTCTTTTTGCATATAATTTCCCACGAGATATATGTATGTGTTAAGATGTACAGTAATATATCTGGCAAAGAAGTCAGTTCACACAAATTATTTTTGTTATTCTGGCTTTACATCTGTTCCTTAGAAAAGAATATGGTTAGTAATCTCAAAATGTATTACATACTTACATTTATTGTGCAGCACATCTCAATGATATTTCTTAATTTCTCTGGATTTAGCCTCTCCTTCACCCTCTTCATCACGTTTTACTGTCAGAATTTGTTATTTTCCAGTGCAATAAAGTTTAAAGGCAAGATCAATATTATTTTCCTGAATATAGATATTTCTCCTGCCTTACTTACTCTTACAGTACTTAAAATTGGGGTTCAGATTAGGCTCATTTATTTTACCCCATTTTTTTTTTTATTGTATATGAAGCAGGAGGTCTCCAGAGCTGAATCGAGTTCATTTCAGCTCTGGGTATCCAGAGATACTTCCTGAGTTACTTAACTCTAAAGGTGCTCTCCATACTTTGCACTCCAGGGAAAACAAAATGGAACAAACAAACAATAAAGTCCTGGCACCAAATATCACAGAGAATACCAGTCCTTCCTTCAGAAAAGATGGGGAGGGTAGAGAAAAAATTGAGTCCAGGACAGTCCTGATCACACTGTTCCTTTTTCTGTATGGGATATTCTCTTGTTACTGTTCTTTAATCCCAATGCTCATAAAATAAAAATAAATAAAAAATCATTGCGCAGTATCCTCTGAGTAATGGAAACTCCTCTCCCCAGCCACTAGCTACTTACAGCAAAGCTGCAGGAAATGAGTGTTGATTGGTATCTTTATCAGTAAACACTGGATCGCTCCGCGCCACGTCTTGTCCTCAGATATCTATTCTAGCACTCAGTTTCAAAGTGCTCAGAAGATATAGAAAACAAACATGGTGCAAATACCCCTATATAAAATGTATTAAAATGACAAAACAAAACACCACACGGTGTCACACTCACATTTGCAATGTGATGGTTGAACCATATACAACGTGCCGTCCGCTGCCTGTAAGTTCCAAGCTGCATGCACTAGTAGCTGGGGTTGGATACCTTCCTCCCTCCTTCACGCGGCCGCAACTCCAATTAGATCCTCCCCATGATGGTAAGACTACTAGGCTGCTGCTCTCTTCCTACATGCACGGAGTGACGTCACCAATAAGCTCCACCCTATGGGTTTCGTAACTATCGCGTTACTTTGTTAGGCCTAGTGGAAGACGGACTCTGCAGTGCGCACTGCTGCAACTTGCTGAACCAGCAGAGAGGAGAGAATAGGACTAGAAAGTAGTCATTATTTACATCATATATTGAAAAGGAAGTATCACATTCTGCTCTGGAAGTTTGGGAACAGACCAGATGAAGTGGCTTGATCCAGAAACATTGACCCCCTGACAACTAGCCCCTTTTACCAGTTGCTGCCGTTTAGAGTTTCTAAAGTGAAGAAAAATCTATTTCTCTAATCTAAGCAAATAGAGCTCAAAAAAAAAGCTTTAGTTCAATACTAGAGCTGCTGCCCTGATAAGCAGACGTTGTTGGGTCTGATACTGTGGGCTCTGACACCAGTACCCCCTTCAAATATTTTAAGAGGTGTGACTTATTTTTACATAACTATTAGCATATCTCAAGTATGTTCCTTTTTCAACACAAAGAACAGAAGGGAAGCTGAGCACACCAAAAGAAATGCAATAATTTATAAAAAGTTCATTTTATTGACTGATTACAGTCACAAACCATCTGACGTTTCGGTGTACAAACACCTTCTTCAGGGGTGCAGATAAAGTGACACACAAACCCTTATAAAGCTACCTTATTTTTGTGCATGATGGGTATGTACCTACTGTACAAAGTAGTCAGTACTATGATGTTCACTGGCTTTTCATCTGTGAGGACCGAAACTTTTGCATTTGTGCCACCTACTCTAATACAATCTTTTTGAAAATTACCTCTGAGTGCTGTCTCATTCCTACTGCGTTGCTGCAGCTGCACTACTTGTTAGTTTATAAAAATAGACATAATCCATTATCCATCAAGGTGAAAACATAGGGGTATTTAACTTCAGTTCCTGTGATTTCTAACTAATCAAGATTGAAATATACACTCACTATGACATTTGAATTAAATATCTGCATTGCATAGGTAAAAATATTTTCACCTAATTTCATCTTTATATACTTTTATATATGGTTTATAATTACAGTTTATTTCTTCTGAATTTTTATCATTTGTTTATATATTAAAGGTTAATTGTTAACAATTTAGATTTCAAACTGATATGTTGACATTTTAATTATAATTGTAGTATTTTGGTTGTTAATTTCAAATTGTGGTTACAACTATGATGTGAGTAGAAATTTCTTCACTAACTCGATGGGGTTGTGAAAGTTGTGAATAAAAAACACAAGTCTGAGGATATGTTTTGCAGAATGACAAATAAGTTTATTGCAGTGTACGGTGCACACGCAGAGGAGAGTTTCAAAATAAAACTCTCCCAACAACATGATGGCATACAGGCCTTATTTATACACAAAATACTAAGCCCACGCCCCCTATACGAGGTTGCGTGTGTGTCACTACGTAAACAAAATACGAATATGAACACATTGAGTTAATAGTATTATTATGGGATGCATAAATGAAATGAAATGACTCAGCTAATATTCCTTATTCCTTAAAGTTTTGCTGCACATGACACATACATAGAGAGTGATGAGTACTGCCAAAACACATACAAGAGCTTTCACAAGCCACACTTCCAGGAAAACAATCCTGCCATCAAGGCTCAATTGTACATACATCTTAAATTTCTAACTTAACACACTCTAAAAAATAAAAATATTGAGTCTCTGAAAAAATGAAATGTTCTGATAAAACCAGGCCTTAGCCTGGTGTTCTTATTTTCCTCGTTGGTTAACGGTTAGAGTTTTGACTCGGCAAGACGTTAACTTGCTGCGGCTGTGCTTTAGGTGACTTTGGTCTTTAGTGGCGCTGGAACAAGCTTTAAGTGCTTTGGGTCCAGGGAAAGAACTCTGCCACTTTAATTGCTGTATTGGTGGTTACTTTAGGCTTTTTCACCTGGGATGAAGAGCATGCTTGCACAGGAAATGTGTGACTATTAACCCCATCTCGAGTAGGTGCACTTTCAACTTTGCCTAGAGAGACTCAAAAAATGTATTAGTTGCATACAACTTATTGTTTTATTACCAATAACATGGTCCTTAATTCGTTCCTTTGGACTGCTGATAGTCATAAGTCATCCCATATGTGTCTCATAGGGAGATAATTTATACCTAGGAATAAATTCTTGTATCAATGTGTTTACTCCTGTCTTAGCATCCACATATAGACAGAGGTATTCCCTATTAATGTTCCTAATTCGTTCCTCAAATTAAAACTTAAGTAGCCAATGTGAACCTGACTTTGATACAATCTAAGTTCCTGAAACTTTGGGGCCTCATCCCTTGCCAAACCACTTGCTTCCATAATTAATTATATCCTGTCTGCAGGCCATACCCCTAAGACCTGGGAAACTGCCAGAGTTTGTCCCAATCTTCAAAAGTGGGGACAAAAAACACTGTCTCAAACTACAGGCCAATCTCTCTTCTCCCAATACTATCCACAGTCATGGAAAAATATTCACCCCCAATTATCTGAATTTAAATAAAAATCTGAATTTTTTCACCATAACTATACCCAAGAAAACACTTGAATTACTTCAGCGGGTCCAACCCAGTCCTGATAAACCTTATACTTTTATAACATGGATACAGATACGACCTTCTAAACAGATAGCCATAGATAAACTCACTTGGTATGTTAATGACAAAACAGAGCAAATGTACAATCAGGGACCCTTCCTGCTCAGACAACAAAAATATTTATCACAACCCAGGACAGTCTGAAAAACAATCCCTTAAGCATACAAACACTCACCTTCATCACCAAAACACCAAAACTTTTAACGGGACTCTCACCTTAATCCCAATAAAACTTAACATCTATAACACTTTAAAATAGATACAGGAAAAGACAAATAAACTTATTTGAAACTGCTAGGTAAACCCGTCAATCAGATTGAGACACCCTTCAAAACACATCTCTCTACACACCACTCAAAACAACTTTTTAAACTCAGGTTTCCTCAAAAGGTGCCTTTTAACTTGATTCTTACGAGCGCTCAGATTTGAGTGACCGAGGAGTGTTTTTTTCAGGTGCTCAGCTTCCGGTATTTTTGGGTTCCTATTCGGTGCGCCATCTGTAAAAGTTGTGAATAAAAAACACAAGTCTGAGGATATGTTTTGCAGAATGACAAATAAGTTTATTGCAGTGTACGGTGCACACGCAGAGGAGAGTTTCAAAATAAAACTCTCTCAACGACATGATGGCATACAGGCCTTATTTATACACAAAATACTAAGCCCACGCCCCCTATACGAGGTTGCGTGTGCGTCACTACGTAATGGAAATACAAATATGAACACATTGAGTTAATAGTATTATTATGGGATGCATAAATGAAATGAAATGACTCAGCTAATATTCCTTATACAAGCCGGTGACTTTTACTCTACATACGGAACTTCATGGGCACCTCCCTCGGAATGCAAGACAGTGCCTATCTGTCTCTTATTTTCATAACATTGGCACTTTGCTCTCCTTCTCAAGGTTTTTCAGTTAGCTGCTTGCTTTATTATGACTTAAAAAATTGGAAGCAAAAATCTCTTTCAAAAAAGTCCATTCTCATACCCCGTTCACTCAGACAAAACATAAAATGGATGCTGACTTAAAATGGTTGCTTAGATCCCAGTGCTGTTATGTCAGACCCCCCCCCCCCCCCCTTACGTCATATTCTCACTTTGTCAGGGTCCTCACAAAATAACATGTTATAATTGTTGTATATGACGTTAATATTGTATGTTTGATTAATTGGATAATTTATTGGCTAAATGTGTGTAAATATCTCCCTATAAATATCATGAAGGGGCGTTTAGTGGGTAACCCCTGATGACAAAACACGTAGGGCGTGGTTAGATTGCTGCCACCATTTGCCTACGAACATTGCTGCCACTAGGTGTGAGAACCTGGCTCTTGTGTGTCCCACACGGCCCCAACATTAATACAGAGGACTTCCAAGGCATTGCTTTTCGGAGGGACCTCTCTGGCCGAGCACTGAGTGGGAGCCGTTCCGTTTCCAGTTTCGGCTGCACGAAGGAGGGTCACGTGACGACGCCATTGCCCCGAGCCGGACTGTGAGGACCAAGCTGCTGGCACATGAGAGCCTATCTCATAAATGCTTTTTATTGCTGTACCTTTGTGAGTAGGCATTCGATCGATTTTATGTACCTTGAATACAATTTTTATTATGTTAATGCACTAGGTGTGCGCCTGTTTTTTTTTTTCTTTTTTCTTTTTTGTTTCATATATATATATATACAGTGCTCGACAAACCCGGTCGCCCACTCGCCAGGCGCGAACGGAAATTGGCCGGTGGCCAGCTACTTTTTTTTTAAATAAATAAATAAATAAATACAAATATCCTCCTGGCTGATTGGCCAATTGGTCGTGACGCGGAATGGAGCCCTTCTCTGCAGGGGTAAGTAATGGCTGCTCCTTGTCTCCTGCCCGCGCTTCCCCCCTCATCCCCTCCAGTCTCCGCTCCTGTCGGGCAGGAGATGACAGCAGGGGATTTCCCCCCCTGTCCCACGGTTCCGCTCCTGTCCCTGTGGCTGCATGCGCGGGGCAGGAGATGACAGCGGGCGATGTCTCCCCCCCCTCCCTGTCCCGCTTGCCCTCCGGTTCCGCTCCTGTCCCTGTGGCTGCACGTGCGGGGCAGGAGATGACAGCGGGCGATGTCTCCCCCCCCTCCCTGTCCCGCTTGCCCTCCGGTTCCGCTCCTGTCCCTGTGGCTGCTCACGTGGGGCAGGAGATGACAGCGGGCGATGTTCCCCCCTCCCGTCCCGGTTGCCCTACGATCCCCGCTTTCCCCCAGTGCCTGTGGCTGCTCCTGATGCCAGCAGGGGTGTTCCCCTCGGTCCCCGTGGCTGTCTCCGCTTCCCCCTCCCTTTCCGCTCCCCCCCCCCCTCCCACAAATGTAAAAATAAATAAATAAAAAAATATCCTCCTGGCTGATTGGCCGTGACGTGAAATGGAGCCCTTCTCTGCAGGGGTAATTAATGGCTGCTCCTCACGCGCTCAGTCCCTGTCTCCTGCTCACGCTCCCCCCCTCATCCCCTCAGTCTCCGCTCCTGTCCCTGTGGCTGCTCGCGCGGGGCAGGAGATGACAGCGGGGGATTTCCACCCTGTCCCGCGTGTGCTCCGGTCCCGCTCCTGTCCCCGTGGCTGCACGCCCGGGGCAGGAGATGATAGAGGGGAATGTCGTCCCTCCCCCCCCCCCCCACCCGAACCCGCTTCCCCTCTGGTCTCTGCTCCTGTCCCTGTGGCTGCTCGCGCGGGGCAGGCTATGACAGCAGGGGATTTCCCCCCTCCGGTTCCGCTCCTGTGGCTGCACGCGCGGGGCAGGGGTGTTCCCCTCGGTCCCCGTGGCTGTCTCCACTCCCCCCTGACCCCCCCCCCCCCAACGAGAGAGAGAGAGTGTGTGTGTGTGTGTGTGTGTGTGTGTGTGTGTGTGTGTGTGTGTGTGTGTGTGTGTGTGTGTGTGTGTGTGTGTGTGTGTGTGTGTGTGTGTGTGTGTGTGTGTGTGTGTGTGTGTGTGTTTGTACATGTGTAGGACACCAGAGGTAGTCTTCCCCCCAATCAGTCAGTCATCCCCCCACCTCACCCACTCAGTCAGTCATCCCCCCACCCCACCCTGTCAGTCAGTCATCCCCCCACCCCACCCAGTCAGTCATCCCCCACCCCACCCAGTCAGTCATCCCCCACCCCACCCAGTCAGTAAGTCATACCCCACCCAGTCAGTAAGTCATACCCCCCCACCCAGTCAGTCAGTCATACCCCCCCACCCAGTCAGTCAGTCCCCCCCCACCCAGTCAGTCACTCCCCCCAGTCAGTCACCCCCCCCCACCCAGTCACTCCCCCCCACCCAGTCAGTCAAAAGTCAGTCATCCCACCCCCCTGCCCCTGCCCAGTCACCCCACCCAGTCAGACAGTCAGTAATCCCCACCCAGTCAGACAGTCAGTAATCCCCACCCAGTCACAGTCAGTAATCCCCACCCAGTCAGACACCCCGTCACCCCACCACCCCACATCACCCCACCCAGTCACCCCATCCAATCACACAATCCCCACACCCAGTCACCCCATCCCCACACCGTCACCCCATCCCCACACCGTCACCCCATCCCCACACCCAGTCACCCCATCCCCCCACAGTCACCCTCTCTCCGTCTCTCACCCTCTCTCCGTCTCTCACCCTCTCTCTCTCGGTTTCTCCCTCTCTCGGTTTCTCCCTCTCTCGGTTTCTCCCTCACTCTCTCTCACCCTCTCCCCGTCTCTCTCTCACCCTCTCTCCATCTCTCTCTCACCCTATCTCCGTCTCTCTCTCACCCTCTCTCCGTCTCTCTCTCACCCTCTCTCCGTCTCTCTCTCACCCTCTCCCCGTCTCTCTCACCCTCTCTCTCACCCTCTCTCTGTCTCTCTCACCCGCTCTCTGTCTCTCTCACCCTCTCTCTCCGTCTCTCTCACCCTCTCTCTCCGTCTCTCTCACCCTCTCTCTCCGTCTCTCTCACCCTCTTTCTCCGTCTCTCTCACCCTCTTTCTCCGTCTCTCTCACCCTCTCTCTCCATCTCTCTCACCCTCTCTCTCCGTCTCTCTCACCCTCTCTCTCCGTCTCTCTCACCCTCTCTCTCCGTCTCTCTCACCCTCTCTCTCCGTCTCTCTCACCCTCTCTCTGTCTCACCCTCTCTCTGTCTCACCCTCTCTCTGTCTCACCCTCTCTCTGTCTCACCCTCTCTCTGTCTCACAATCTGGATCTGGATATTTTATTTACCCTGTATATCTTAACTGCCCTATACTACACCGAAATAACCTATACTGCTTTCTTCCAGATCTGACTCAAGCTTCACACGGAAGACATCGGAACCACCCCTAACCCAGAAGACAGGTAGGGAACACCTCCCCTCCAATGTATAACATTGCGGAAATGAGGTACCTGGACATTGAGGGTCTGCGGATCAGGTAAGATCCCAGGGGGGATTGCTGCTTTAAATATTGTGAAGCAGGGGCATCCAGGCACTAGTTAAGGGGTGCAGGAAACTAGTCATTCACATCTGGCTTTTTTTTCTAGATTCGACATTTATACACACACACACACACACACACGGACTAATTGTAGTATAATGTAATACAATAAATAAACTTATGTCAAAAATGAATGTTCTTACTAGGAATTGATTACATTTATTTCATTTATGGTTTTTTTTAAATGCGGGGCTGGGGGCGGGATTGGAGGCGGGGTTGGGGGCGGGACTAGAGGCGGGGTTGGGGCGGGACTAGGTGGCGAGTAGATTTTTTGGTTCGGCGAGTAGATTTTTGGGTGATTTGTCAAGCACTGTATATATATATATATATATATATATATATATATATATATATATATATATATATAGTTATACGTTACCGTTCCAAGGATTGGTAAACAAGAGACAGCACTCAATGTTGAAAATCAAAGTGTATCCCCCTGAGGAAGGTCCCATTCTGTAGGACCGAAACGTTGGGTTTCTGGATGTATTTTTGCTTTCACTAATACACTTTGATTTTCAACATTGAGTGCTGTCTCTTGTTTACCAATCCTTGGAACGGTAACGTATAACTACATTCTCTATATGGGACGTGCACCTGTGGCTTACCAGCACCTATTGGAGTGCCAACTGCCTTATCTGACTATATATATATATATATATATATATATATATATATATATATATATATTACACAATGTACAAATGAATGGGTGAAGGGTTGGTATTGGTGCAGGGTGGGTTAACCCCTTAATTACTTTGGCGGTTATTAACCGCTAAGGTGATTAAGGGGTTAACTGGCATCTCAAAGTATTTGAAATGTATTATTTTGCCAACGGAGCCCGTTTGATGACCGGATGCCCATCTCATTGCCAGGGGGTAAGTATAACTCTATTTATTTACTTTATTAATGCTGTTTTATGTGTTTAATAATGGGTAAATAATTATTATCCGTATCTGGATAATAGTTATTTTGCACATTACTGTACTGTATGTGTTTGGGGGGGGGGGGAGGGGTGTATTTATTTATTTAAATGTATATGACAGGTTTATTTATTTTAAATCCGGGTTGGTTCCTTAGGTCTGTGGGGACCCCTGGAGACCACCTGAGGACCCCCAGACGCCCACGGGTACCAGGCTGCGGACTCACGGGGGACACCTACGGGGAAGAACCGGGGGCCCCACATCTGTGGGGGCCCCATGGACCCGTAGGGACAACCCGAGGGCCCCCAGACCTCCGTGGGAACCACCCGGGGACCCTCAGACACCTGTGTGGCTGACCCGGGGTCCCCCAGATACCCGAGGGCCCACACGTGTAGACTCCATTTTGGCCCATGGTAACCAGCAGAGACCACCTGGAGGACCACGGCGCCTGGCAGGGACTACCCATAGGCCTCCAGACCCTGTGGGCACCACCTTCTGGGCCACTGTGGGGCCTACGGACACCCGTACGGACCACCAGGGACTCCTGTGGGCCTGGGGTATTAACCCTGTATATAAAAGAATAAATCATGTATTTATGGGGGGGACACAGGGGGTGGGTGGGTTATGTATTGTTTATTAAATATAGTTATGATTATTGTGGGTAGTGGGGGTGGAGGAAGGGGGTATTGTCCCCAAGCCAGGGTAGGTAGGCCTCCCGGTGGGTAGTAGGTGAGGATGGTTAGGCCTCACGGGGTGGTAGTGGGGGAGGGTGTTTAGGCCTCCCGAGTGGTGGATGAGGGTGGGTTAAACCCTTAATGACTATAGCAGTTAATAACCGCTAAGGTGATTATTAACAGGTTAGGGGACATTACATTGGCTCTTTTTATCCTTGAGAATGTTTTGCAGCATCGGAGGGGGCATGGACGGTTATGAAGATGAGGATGGCCTTCATTGTGGCAGCCGGACATGGGTGAGTGCAATATGTATTTATTGTGCTTTACTGTATGTATTTGAAATGGGCAAATGCACTATTATCCATATGTGGATAATAGTAATTTTGCCCATTACTTTACTGTATGTGTTAGGGGGCGGGGGGAGGGGTATTTATTTAAAAGTATTTATGTGTTTGGAAATTATTTTGGAGGGGCACAGAATTGGTACTGCAGGCCCGCGGAGACACCTGCGGGGAACACCCGAGGGCCACCGCCGCGCTATTGTATCATTGCTGTGCATCCCAAAAATGACATATTTACTGTATGTTAGGGGGTATAGGGGTTGTTGGGGGCACAGGGGATGTGCCGCTATGGTAATGAAGCAGCATTAATGTATTTTTAATAATATTGTGCGGGAGCAGGGGGTCTCCTGAGCTGAACTGCATTGATTTCTGGCTCAGGGACCCCCTGCTTCCCGAATTACAGGCCCCGGTTTGGGGCATCGGTGCCAGTGTCACCGCCATCTTTATAGCGGGCACGTCGCATCTTGGACGCTATAGAAATGGCGGCGACACTGACACCCGATGCCCCAAACCGGGGTCTGTAACTCGGGAAGCAGGTGGTCCCTGAGGCTGAAATCAATGCGATTCAGCTCAGGAGACCCCCTGCTCCTTTACACTATTATTAAAAATACATTAATGCTGCTTCATTACCATAGCGGATAGCCGCTATGGTAATGAATTATTGTTTATTGATATTGGATGTTTTACTCATAGTGTAGATGTGCAGAGGGTCTCCGGAGCTGAACCGCTTTGTTTACATGCCGCGGTCACGTGATCGGGACATTTAAATGCAGAGGGATACCGGCACCTCATAACGGGGCCTGTATCTCGGGAAGCAGGGGGTCCCCGGACCTGAAACCAATGCGGTTCTGCTCCGGAGACCCGCTGCACATCTACACTATGAATAAAATTTTATTACAAATATTTTTATTTGGGCCGAGGTTTGCGCCGAAAGAGTGGCGGATCTCTCTCTGCTGCAGGCTCATCTCAGCAGGGGAGCCCTTTTCGCCAGGCCGACTGTCTCGCCCCCGGCTAATCGCCATGTTTTGAAATGTTGCTCCCGGAGTGATTCGCCAGGGATTCGGCCATTCCTGCATACTGCTAGGGCAACACGCACAAAACATGGCGAGTTCAAACCCCTGGCGAAAGCACTTTTTCGCTGCTTAGTGCATGACCCCCTTAGAGTCATTACCTCATTAAATTTGCTCTGGACACATTAACATCAGGGCTTGTGCACGCTGTACTAAACCTTGATTATTAATCTTGTACAGATTAAGTGTTACCATCAACTAAATAGTGTTAACCTCTGATATATTATACACTCACATAAATTTTGGTGCATACAGTATACTTACTGCTTACCTATCAACTACCGGTAATATGATAATTTACCCTTTACTTTGAATCTGTAACCAGACAAGCTTATTTGTTACAACACCTTGGACTGGTTTATTTTTATACAGTTATTTTATTCCGTTTGCTTTACCTTAAGTGCCATTTCCTTTTAACCAATATGGATTAAATGTTATGGTTGAACTAATTACACTATTCAATCATTTGACCTTGGTGCGCCAAATAGGGAGCTCTTTCTTAAGTGCCCAAGTGCACTTATCTGTTCTAATGTACTTTCACCATGTAAAATGGTAGTTCCCACCAAAAACGGGAGACCACATCGCAGCTTGTGCAAAAGTTGCAAGACTCTGTTGCAAAGCTATGGGCTTGGCGCGGGGCCTGGCCATGCCCTCGTGCTCAATACAGTGCACTACCTCGCCCTTGTTGCCTGCCCCAATACCATCTGGAGCCGGGTACTGCCTGCAAAAGAGGGCGGTACCTTCAGAGTTTGTTCCCCACACCACAGTGGATTTGAATTGGAGAATCCTCCACAGTGCACTGAGCATGGGAGAGTACTTGGCCCACTTCACAGACTCCCTTCTGTGGCGAGCGGGAGTCCATGTACCATATTTATTTTAGCTGCGCCAGACTGTAGCCCCACTTATCCACCTTGAGGGGCCTTCTCCTGCAGTTCTGGCTGCACTTTTCCCCTCACCTTTTTATTTTTGGGCGCCCAGTGTCCCGGGACAATAAGCCTAGCGATCGCCTCATCAACCTGCGCTCCCGTATCCGGATAGAGTACACGTACGCCGAGTCCACTGGGACAGTTTCAGAGTTTGCCTCCCAGTGGGCGTCAGGCGGGGTGCTCTGCTCGGTAACCTATTTTAGTGCACATTATTTTAATTTACTTTTGCACTAGATACCGGTCTAGGTTATATTTTTGTTGATCTGGTATTTTTTTCTCGCTGCTTCGCTGGCCAATCAGAACTACCAGATTAAACAGTCCTCTTCCATTTTAGGGAGTACATGTAAAGAGATCCCAAACAATTGGATTGTTTTCTTTTGTAATCGAATTTGATATATTTTGGTTAGGGGACACTAGGGGGATTTTGTGTGTGTTTTTTAGGGAGTTTGGGATTTATTTTGGTGGTTTAAACACATTTTTTTCCCCCAGAGGCCTCAGTGCTTCAACCCAGCACAGCCCTACTCTGACTGGGCTGGTAACTACAGTCTCACCCCCTATCCCCTCCCCCACCACAACCTCTATCCCCTCCCCCACCACTGGTGGTTTGATTTTCTTTCTTACCTTATTTTAAGTTGAGTTGTTTTCTTTTTCTTAATTTGGAAACTCTATTAAAAAAAAGGAGTGCTGAGGTCCAACTACTTGCTAGGAGAGAGGAATTAAAAAGGAAAGAAAAAAGAGACCTGTATATTTTTTTTAAACTGCCTCTTTTCCTTCCTTAGAAGAGAGACTGTTAATTAGTTGCTAAAGGAACAGCTTCTCTCAGCGCCTCTCTCCCTAGCATTACCTCCTCCCCTGACATATAGGCTTATAATATCATGCCTAAGGGGAGGAGGGATAATAGGGCACGGGGGGCTGCACGTGGGCCCCTGACCCCCCAAACCCATTAGTTCTATGAGCACCATCCATGGCCATAGCGTCAGCCTAGTACATCCAGTGCCCTGGCCGCACCTCCCCAGCTTCTGCTGGTAGTTTAACCCCTGAAACCCCAGCTATACCAAGGACAACGGTGGTAGCTGCAGGCACTGGCCCCACCTAACTTGTGCTGGAAACATGGGGGGAGGTGTCGTATCACCTAGCCAGGGCATTGAGGCTTATGTGAAGGCTGAGACTGAAGTAGTTGGCCCACAGCAGTGGTGGCAGCCAGCAAGATATATGGGAAAGGATTACTCTTTCTCCGTGTGCTGGCTGCCACCCATACCCTAGAGCAGAGGGAAATTCCTGAAGGAGGGACCTCCATCCCCATTGAACCCATGGAAGGGTTGGGCACAAGAATCATACTGTCAAATGTGCCACACTTCCTCCCAGACTGCCTCATATACTGCTGCGGCCAAGTTTATTCGAGCATTTGCCCGTTCTTGGCCGCAGCAGTAGCCTGGCGCGCGCCCGAGGGTGACGGGCGCGCGCCGAAGCAGCGGAAGAGCGCCCTCCGATCGGGGCGCTCTCCCTACCGCTGCCGGGTCCGCCGGGTCCCCCGGAACCCCCTGCTGCCATCCCCCACATCGCGGGACACCAGGGCTCCCTCGGGGAGCCCTGGACGCGCGTGCACGGGGCGCAGGCTCCCGAAGACGCGTGACCGCGCGTCTATGACGCGTGACCACGCGTCTATGACGCGCGGCACGCCGAGGGGCGGCCACTAGCAAGCCGGGAAATCTCCCGGCTTGCGGATCTGGCCGATGCGCAATAAAGCGTGTCGGTAGTGTACACGCACCTGCAAGCCCTAGGAGACATCAACATAACAAAAATACTGTTGGACTGCAGGGACAGGGCGCTGAGGCATGTGCTCTCATTTTAGAATGGAATGCCCTTCCCCTCAATACCCGACTAGCACCCTCCCTATCCACCTTTAAGTCCCACCTTAAGACACACTTGCTTAAAGAAGCATACAGTATGAATAGCATTGTGTATATTCTGAACACATGGTACATAAAGTTTGCCCCCTGCAGATGCACTTACAAGAACTCCCTCCTACTGTCTCTGTACGTTCTCCCTACCTACCAATTAGACTATAAGCTCCTCGGAGCAGGGACTCCTCTAACTTAATGTTACTTTTATGTCTGAAGCACTTATTCCCATGATCTGTTATTTATATTATCTGTTATTTATTTGATTACCACATGTATTACTACTGTGAAGCGCTATGTACATTAATGGTGCTATATAAATAAAGACATACAATACAATACAATACAATACAATTTAAGCGGTAGGTACAACAGCTGCTGCCAGGGAGTACAGAGTCTGTGGAGGGGTCCCCTGTGGTCCCCTATGAGAGCATCGTATACAGGGTGTACTATGGCATGGAGGAGGTTAGATGTTATCTGTTCAAGGAGCTGGGGCATGCTCACAGGAGCTGCCCCGAGAGGAATATAAGATCTACCCCAGCTTCTGCACGTTCTCCTCTCTCTGCCAAAACACACTGTCCCACTGAGTCCACCCCAGTGGGGCCCTCAATGGCCCAAGTCCTCCCTGAGGCCGTAGGAAAAGTTGCTGCCACTGTTCGGGCAGCGACTTCTGGACTTCCCCCAAGAAAAACAAAAGAAAAAGGCCAACATGGTACAGCCATCCTCTGTTGTTGCTGTCTACCACCAAGCACACCCTACCCCCAATATAAGCAGCTTACAGGGTGCTGGGGAGCGGGACGAAATTGCTACATGGTGGGGGGACAGTAGCACCCTATCCTGGAGAATCACACTTTAGAAGTGAATTGTCACACTTCTGAGCCATGAGAATAGGCCCCGTAGGCTCTATAGAACTAAGATATTTGATGCTTTTATTTGCACATAGATAATGCCCCTGTTTTCTAAGAGTAGCCAGGTCCCCCTTTAGTGTGGCTGACCCCCTCCTCCCTTTTGGCAAGACGCTGTGTGCGAGGGAGTGAGGGGGGGCCGGCGCGAGAGCAGAGGAATCCCTGGTAGCTAGGAACGCGAGCGGCAGCGGAATCCCTGGTAGCTAGGGACGCGATCGGGCCGTCGCTAAGGCCGCGATCGCGTTGCCACCGGCCCGGCGGCTGAAGTGAAGGGCGCCGCCATACCTAGGGCTGTTGCGCATGCGCAGTGGCAGAGCACAGCGCGGGAGGCCCCAGATAGCTCGCGCATGCGCGAGATGAGTCTGCCAGCCCCCAGGGTGCATAGGGGCAGAGACACCTGACGCCAGGGAGCCAATAGGGCTGAGGGATTTGCCTGGGAATAGATAGATACATTTTGCGGGGTTTTGCAGCCACGCAGGCAGTCAGGATCCGGACCAGCTAGGGGTAAGAGGTGGATGCAGGGGTCAGTGACCCTCTGCATTAGGCCAGCAGCCCCCAAGGTCCCAGTTAGGTCCTGAGCCACCTAGTAGTTTGTGGAGCTTAGGGACAGGCCCTAGATAGGGACACTGCCCCATTAATTGGTTGCTTAGTCAGGGACACAGCGCTGAAGCCGTGCGGCCCTGCGAGGTGGGTTCTGGGCTCAGAACACCACCAAAGACCCTGGGACTAAGGTGATATTATCCGCGCTGGAATTCACCCAACGCGGTGTGGAGGACAACGTCGGATCGGGCGGATCTCCAGTGATATCGCGGTACCCGTGGCTGGAGCCCGGGCAGGTAACCTGCAACTCACGTGCACCAACCAGGCCTATCACCAGACATAGTGGCTGCGCAGTCACACATACACATGCACCGTGGTATTTGACATTTGGGAGTGCGAGACATTTGGGTGGGGGTTACTGGACACAGGGTGGGGTCACTCTGTGGGAGGTTAGCGTCCGCCTTGACGCCTATAGGTGGTAGCGTCCGCCGTGACGCCTAGAGGTTGTAGCGTCCGCCGTGGCGCAGAGTGGTTAGCGTCCGCCGTGGCGCAGAGTGGTTAGCGTCCGCCGTGGTGCATAGTGGTTAGCGTCCTGTGTGACGCCACAAGTGGCTCCTCTAGAGAGGAGTCATGGTTATGTGATGTGTGTGTTATTATATGTTTTGCTATGCATTAAAGCCAGTCCTGTTTTATATTTGCTCGCTTTGTGTGGTTGTTTCCTGTGAGGGCCTCCTCCCACTCCGTTGGGATCCATCCCAGGTGGAGGCGTTGCACCCAGATATGTATAACATGCATGTACCCCAAGTTCCCCAAGCGGAGGCTTAGGCTCCTGAGAGCCACACAGGTTGCACAGCAGGTAGTAGTGGTTGTATTCATAGGGAATACCCGTTACATAAGAAATAAACACAAACACCCAGCACTAAATAAATATATTCCTAAGGGGTTATACATGTCAACTTTAGAGGACTACATTTACATTTGTAAAAGTTTTGTTTGATTTAAATCAAGATGATTTTATTCAACAATTATAGTACATATGTATACTCCCAATCAGAAAGCCCTCATTTCACTAATTGATTTGAATAATTTTTTTATTTATACATATTTTTGTATATTCATAATATGCATACTTATTGAATTATATGATTGTAGACTTGCTACTTTGCTTTTTGTACTGTACTTAAAATGTACCTTTGTGTCTCATTTCTGTACTGTTTACAATTCAATTTTATTTTTTATCATGGTGCGTTTGTGTAAAATATTCACAACAAAGTAGTTTTAGGACTTGCACAAACTCTTAAACTAATGTTAGATATTACATCCACCACTTTATGCCTCTCCGTGCAGATTACCAGTTTAGTACTTCAATTGCTCCCCAAACTCCACCCAGTAAAATTTCAGAACGAAAACAATATGAACCTACAGTATTCCCATTGTAAGACTTAATTTACCCCACAACACACCTTCTGCACTATAGCACTCTATTGCTTTGAGATAGAACACATTTGTTTACTTGAAGTGACCAAAACATCCTAAAACTAGGGCTTGCAGTAGGCAAACTAATTTTGTTATACTGTATGAGTCATAAATACCCATCATCTGAAGAATCGGCCATAAAAGGCGTAGAGAGGAGCTAGCAAGTTCCCAAAAGTGGAATAAAGAGGGTCCAAATATTGAGACGCTGAATAGTTCTCTACAGCAGAGAGGAGACAGAGCTTTGTGCATCAGAGAGGATGTGTCAGTCTCCAACCTGCCTTTATAAAAACTGTAAGATTCTCTCTGACAGGATTGAAGGAGAGCAGTGAGTGCTCAAGGCACCCTGAGAAAGGCCAAGAAGTCTACCCGGAACCATAAGACAGCTAGGTAGGCTGCAGTTTTTTGGGAAGCAAATAGTGGAGTCCCTGGAGAGTTGGGTGCAGAAGTGGGAGAAGTTGCAGGTTAGTGCAATGTCTGTGGTTTTTGGGAAACTGGGACACATTGGGAGTAGATGCAGACCAGGGCAGTACATGGGAGATTGGCAGCAGTGTAACACTAGGGAAGCCCTGTTAGACTCCATGCACCTTGTGTCAGCACCTGGATCCTGCTCCACTGACTGCTGCTCAAGTGGATTGTTGCAGTATATTTGGAAGACTAGTGACAGTGTGTAAGCCCCCCTCTAATCTAGTTTACCGTATGTTCAAATGTATTCACTTTATCACACTTACTTCTTGTTCAACTATCCCTTTCTTTTCTGAGGTGGTAAAGGACACATAACTTACCACCGAAGAGGGGCAAGGCTCAATAAGAATTAAAAAGGAACTTCATATTAAAAACATAAAACATAAATAATCTTTATTATTACTAAATGTTTAAAATTATTAGATTCATGTCTCTAACTTTGCTTTTTCAAAGAAATGTGTCATTTCAAAGCAACAAACAATAACCAGTTACAAATGTACAGTACATGTACATTAAAGTATATAGAAGTACACATAGGCACACATCTACAGTAGAGAGATAAAGTTTGAGAACCACTTAGGATTTCCCATATTTCAAACCTAAAATGTTAACATATCTTAATCTAAGTCCTAATAAAAGATAAAGATAACCTGATCAAACAAATGACACAAAAACATGATACATTTGAAACATTTATTTATGCACAAATGATTAAACATTCAATATCCATGTGTGAAAAAGTATGTGAACCTTTAGATTCAGTATCTGGTGGCACCCCTTGAGCAACAATGACTTCAACTAAGCGTTTCCAGTAACTGCTGGTCAGTCTCTCCGATGGTTTTGAGGAATTTGAGCCCATTCTTCCTTACAGAACTGCTTCAACTCAGTGACATTTGAGGGTTTCCTTGCATGGACAGCTCACTTTTGGTCCTGCCACATTTCAATGGGTTTTAGGCCCGGACTTTGACTAGGTCATTCTAAAACGCTACATTTCTTCTTCTGCAGCCATTCTTTTGTAGATTTCCGTGTATGTTTAGGATCATTGTCTTGCTGCATGACCCACTTTCACTTCAGCTTTAGCTCACAGATAGATGGCCTGACATTCTTCTCTAGAATCTTCTGATACAATGCAGTCATGGTTGTATCAATGATGGCAAGCCGTCAAGATCCCGAGGCAGCAAAGCAGCCCCAAACCATCACACTACCACCATGCTTGATGGTTGGAATGAAGTTCTTAATTTCAAACGTAGTGTTTTGTTTTTGCCAAACATAATGTTTCTCATTGAGGCCAAAAAGTTCTACATTTGACTTGTCTGTCCAGTGAATATTATTCCGGAATCTTGTGGATCATCTATATGCTCTTAGATGAACTTCAGACAGCAGCAATGTTCTTTTTAAAGAGCAGTGGTTCCCTCCTAGCTATCGTTCCATGGATACAATTCCTGTTCACTCTTTTTCTGATAGTTCAGTCATGAACACATACATTAGCCAAGGCGAGAGTGGCCTGGAGATCCTTGGATGTTTATTTATTTATTTATAAAATATTTTTACCAGGAAGTAATACATTGAGAGTTACCTCTCGTTTTCAAGTATGTCCTGGGCACAGAGTAAAACAAATAATACATGGTTACAAATACAGTTACATAAATGAGCAGGGTATACATTATATACAAGACATTGCGTGCACAGTTAAAGAAAATATATATTATGAGCGTATGAAACAGTTACAGACAAGGTTAAAATGTGAGACAGCCTTAGATTTGAAAGAACTTAAACTGGTGGTGGATGTGAGGGTCTCTGGTAGGTTGTTCCAGTTTTCGGGTGCACGGTAGGAGAAGGAGGAACGTCCGGATACTTTGTTGAGCCTTGGGACCATGAACAGTCTTTTGGAGTCTGATCTCCGGTGATAAGTGCTGCAAGTGGTAGGGGTGTTACTCTGGGTTTCATGTGACTTCCTGGATGATTTGCCTTTGTTCTTGGAGAGATTTTGGTAAGACGACCTAAAGATCTACCTAATTATTTAAACACCTGATTCTAATTATCTCCTTTAATTTAGCTGATAAAACCAGGGTTTCAATTACTTTTTCACATACCCTGACTCTTAATTACTTATTGCTTGTCTAATTCATACATCATTTTGTTTTAAAAGACATGGAATTGGTTAATTAAAACCCTATTAGATATTCTCTAAATTCTATAGAGGTTCACAAACTTTTTTTTTTCTCGCCACTGTAAATGTAGATAGATTTTTAGGATTTAAAGATCAGCTTCACTGAAGTTTCTATTTAAGGGGTTAATTTTGCATGCTCGGTGAAAATGCTGAGACATGGAATCGCACAGTGCAAAATTAAAAATATTGTAAATTAGAATATTGTGAAACTCTTCAAAACAAAAATCCAAACAGTAAAATCAATATTAAAATGGACTGGATGCATGGTATAGTTACCTAGCACTTACAGTACTCCAAAATAGGAATAGACTAGGCCTTGCTAATATGAAATGCTTGTACAGATGTAGCCAGACTTACTGTCCCCATGACCGTTGCTGTCTGTGAAATTACAGTCACGTGAGCCCTTTATTCTCCTTGGCTTATCCACGGCTCAAGGAAAACATAAATACAGACCGGCGCCTTGGAAAATAAAGTCCAACAAATATCCAGATACACTGGCAAGCGCTATACTCCTTGTGGGAGAGTCCTGTTCATTCGGATCAACCTTGTAACTTCGTGGAAGGCATCCGAGATATATGGAATAAAGCACAAAGATATTACATAGTGTATACTGCTGTAAATATAGGACAAACTAACATATAACACTAATGAACAACACTGACTGACAAAAGACAGAAAACAAACAACATTTAACATACAAACACAAGGCTATAAACGCAATTTAAACTAATTTATTAAAATATAAAATGGACACAAAATATCCATAAAAAGAAGAAGATTCTCTGTTGAAGGCTATCTGGTGGTTAAAACCAGAATCCTACTTACAACATGTCAAGATAAAGGTCGCATGTGTGTCCAATTCTTTAGCAAGGCAGCTCCTATTTTCCTCCTACAGCACATACAGTAGACATCTGCAGCTCCTGTGGCAATGCTGTTTGTGTGTTCTATGAAGGCACACGCTGGGGGAGGGGCTGCTCCTGGATGCTGGATACACAAGGGCTTCAGCTGCTGTACAAACACTTCCTCTGGTAGCCGTGACCTCTGACCCTACATATTTCGTGAAACGTCACTTCCTCAGTGTATTCACGAAACATGTAGGGTCAGAGGTCACGGCTACCAGAGGAAGTGTTTGTACAGTAGCTAAAGCCCTTGTGTATCCAGCATCCAGGAGCAGCCACTCCTGACGAAGGTCAATTCACAATGGACCACTGTGGGGTTTTTTAAACACCTGCAAGTCGACACATTATTCAGGAATTCAGGACATGCAACCACAACGCCCCCGAGAAGTTTTAGAATAAAGCTGGCACAGCAGTACATTCAAGAGTTCTCAAGGAGTTAAGTTCAGTAATAGCCAAACTGTTATATTTAATATTCAAGAACTCCATTTCCACACGCTCAGTACCACAAGATTGGCGTAAAGCAGATGTGGTGCCTATATTTAAAAAGGGAGATAGATCACAACCAGGGAATTACAGACCTGTAAGCCTGACTTCAATAGTAGGGAAACTACTTGAAGGTTTAATACGGGATATTATTCGGAATACCTAATGGAAAATAAAATTATTAGTAATAGTCAGCATGGATTTACTGTATGAAGGATAGATCATGCCAAACTAACCTTACTTGTTTCTTTGAGGAGGTAAGTAGGAATTTAGACCAGGGTAATTCAGTTGATGTGGTCTACTTAGATTTTGCAAAGGCTTTTGATACGGTTTCACACAAGAGGTTGGTGTACAAAATAAAGAAAATTGGACTTAGTAATAATATATGCACAAAATAAGGGAAGGGGAAAGGGGGAAAGCTCCCGCATCAGCTGAAGTACATAGAATAGAAGGTAAATAGATAGTCAGAGATCGTATCCGGTGCAAAAGGGGACAAAGGGATAAGCAAACAAACAAACGAAAAGGTTCCCCCCTGAATGCACTCAGATCAATCTAAGTGATATGATGTGGCAAATTTAAAATAATTTAATGTATCAATAATAAACGTAAAATAGTAGTTGTACAGATGGGTGTGGTAAACAAGTCCAGGGCCACCCCCGAATTACGTACCAAAGAATTTCATACCAAATATGTTACCGTATTTACCGTATTACGTACATATACGGAAAAAAAGGTAAAAAGAAATACTACACCTAAACACACTGGTATATAGCCTCAGTCTATATAGATCAACTCCAGCAGAACTAAGCGCAAACCTATAATCAGGCAGTGCTTATAACTATTAAACTATTATATCTCAAATAGTAAAAAACTGTCGATACTGAATCTGGAGGAGATGATACCTAGAGGGGTAATCTTAAAATACCAATATGTACTGGCAGCAATATAGCCAGACCAATGAAGTGTAATGGTGTAGATGCAGAAATCGGCGTGAAACCACAGTATCAACACACCCAAATCAATCTGTATGATCAACCTAATAAGGTGGGATGAACAACTAGCAAAAGTGTGGGATCCTAGAAAGGGCTAGCACAAAATGTGCAAACATATAGCCCTGAGGCACGGTTCATTGACCGTATCAAGTTATAGCCTCATAACTAGGAAAACTTAATTGGACATTAACTATTATATTAAAAGAAATGTCTCAATGGTGATAGGAATAAAATCCCAACACGTATGGAGTAATTAGCTAGTGTCAGTTACCACATTGCAGTTCTCACCCTGAAACACATAGTGAGAGTTTCATGGGAACACACATGCTGAAAATAAACAGAAAGATCTACTCAGATATTGCTCTTAATTAGTATAAGCATAGCACATATTTCAGCAGTCTCAGTGGATAGGAAAAAACGCTACACATCTTGCATAAGTCTCTACAAGTAGTTACCACATTGCAGTTCTCACCCTGAAACACATAGGGCCTCATGCAGTAAGCCCCGATAAAATCTTGTCGCCAAGTGTGGCGGATAGGTGGCCGATAGGCCTTTTTTTGGCGATTTACCCTCGCAGTATTCAGTAAGGGCCGAATCCTTCCGATCCCTGCCGAAGCACTGCGAAAGCAAAGCTGCCGATGAGCCTGTGCCGATACAGCCTGGTTCCCGATAAGCCTTCCGATAAGCCTTTGGTGGCGATAGATGTTTGCAGCAGAGAGAGACAAGCCGCTCTCTCAGTGCAAACATCGGCAACAAATAAAGTATTTATAAACAACTTTTACTCCTAGTGTACATGTGCAGGGGGCCTCCGGAGCTGGACCGCATTGGTTTTAGGTCTGGGGACCCCCTGCTTCCCGAGATACAGGCCCCTTTATGAGGTGCCGGTATCCCTCTGCATTTAAATGTCCCGATCACGTGACCGCGGCATGTAAACAAAGCAGAGGGATACCGACACCCCCTAAAGGTGCCTGTATCTCGGGAAGCAGGGGGTCCCCGGACCTAAAACCAAACCGGTTCCGCTCCGGAGACCCTCTGCACATCTACACTATGAGTAAAACACACATATCAATAAAGACTCATTGCTTACCTTAGAGGGTATCTGCTACGGTAACGAAGCAGCATGAATATTTATTTAATAATACTGTACAGTGAGCAGGGGGTCCCCCGAGCTGAACCGCATCACTTTGTGGACCAGGGACCCCCTGCTTCCCGAGTTACAGGCCCCGGAATGTGTCATCGGGTGGCAGTGTCGCCGCCATCTTTATAGCGTCCCATTCGCGACGTGCCCGCTATAAATATGGTGGCGACACTGTAACCGATGCCCCAAACCGGGGCCTGTAACTCGGGAAGCAGGGGGTCTCTGAGCCACAAACCAATGCGGTTCAGCTCAGGGGGCCCCCTGCTCCCGCACAATAGTATTAAAAATACATAAATGCTGCTTCATTACCATAGCGGATAGACGCTAAGGCAATGAAGGGTTAAGGCAGAATAGCATGTTTATTGGGGACAAATGCCCCCAATAAACATTGCAATAAACAACATACACCCCCTGTGTATTTAAAATACATAAACAACAATAAATACATTAAATACATACAGTACTCACCACCCATGTCCGGCTGCCACGATGAAGGCCATCCTCCTCTTCATCCTGCCCATGGTCCCCTCCGCTGCTGCAAAACAGACACAAGAATGAAAACATCCAAAGTAATGTCCCCTAACCCCTTAATCACCATAGCGGTTATTAACCGCTACAGTCATTAAGGGGTTAACCCACCCTCACCCACCACTCGGGATGCCTACATACCCTCCCACACTAACCCCCACCCCGTGAGACCTAACCCCCCTCACCCACTACCCACAAGGGAGGCCTACCCACATACCGTTGGGGAACCCCACCCCCAGTACCCACAATAAAAACAATACAGTGACCCAGAATAAACATCATAATATTTAATAAATACATTAACCACCCCCTGTGCCCCCCCATAAATACAAGATTTATCCTTTTACAAACAGGGTTCATAACGCAGCCCCACGCGAGTCCCCGTTGGGCTGGCGGGGCACCTGGACAGACCTACAGGGTACCAGCAGCCCTTTTTAAACAGGTTCTGGAGGCCTGCTGGTGGGTCCCGCCAGCACCATAGCCCTCGGGTGGTCTCCTTGGGTCACCGTGGGCCACAATTGGGTCCCCACGGTAGGCCCAAGGATGTCTGGGAGCCCCGGGTCAGACCCACAGGTGTCTGCGGGGCCTCGGGTGGTTCCCACGGGGGACTGGGGAACTCACGGGTGCTCACTACGGGTCCGCGGTGCCCCCACAGAAGTGGGTCCACACATCTTCATCCCCGCACCTACAGGTCGGCGGTGCCCCCACAGAAGTGGGACCACACAGCTTCATCCCCGCAGACTACGGGTCCACGGTGCCCCCACAGATGTGAGGCCACCGCTTCATCCCCGCATGTGTCACCTGTGGAACCACCAACCTGGTACCCGTGAGATACCCGAGGAAACCACAGGTGGTCTCCAGAGGTCCCACGCAGAACCACGGAACAAACCCTGAATGTAAAAAAAATAAACCTGGCCTATACATTCAATACATTCCCTCCCCCCCCCCAACACCTACAGTACAATAATGTGCAAAATAACTATTATCCAGAAAGGGATAATAGGTTATTTGCCCATTATTAAAAACATTAACTAGCATATTCAAATAAATAAAGTACTAATGACCTCATCAATAAGAAGTCTCCGTCGCCAGCAACATCCTTGTCTTGCCCACAAAATACATAGCCAAAACAAAGCCAATACATTGCAATTGCATTCAGATATCAAATAACCCCTTAAACACCTTATCGGATAATAACCGCAAAGGTAATTAAGGGGTTAAGCCACACTGGCCCCATGAATTTGTACAGTGGCTTCATCATGCAAATATCTATATATATATATATATATATATATATATATATATATATATATACATACACACACACATGATGAACCAATATACAAATAAATGTAGAAGGGTTATCAAAACCATACTGTACTACAAATAACAATTCTCCATAAAAACACACTACAATAAAATTTATTTCCTTTCATAATCCTAACTGATCTTACAATCACAATCATCAAATGCTAATCAAATACCTCTAATGGCAATCAATACATTGCATTTACATTGCATATATGATGCATCCAATCTATGCATCATATACATTCTGCAAATGAATGTTAACAATAAAATTGCAATCAAAATAGAAATATCTCCAAACAAGTAAACTATTTTATCCAATCCAGTAAACATAAATCAATTACCATTCATTAATGACATCCCTAAACAATTTACATTCCATCCCTAACAATTAAACAATTAACAATTTCAAGCCTTTAACATAACAATTTAGCCCGAGAAAAAATATATGTACCAACAAGAATACCAAATACAAAACGAAGCCTAAACCTGACCTCAAGAACACAATACAATATCAACAATTACATCTATCTAATTGTATAATACTTTAAACACACAATAAAGCATAGCAGCATAGACAAATTATTTAAAAACACACAAATCAAGCTTTTAAAACAACATAATTTCTTACCCTGTAAGTATGTTTTTAATGTATTGATTGGTGTTTATGTATTTAAAATGGCCACATTCACTATTATCCCTTTGTGGATAATAGTAATTGTGGCCATTACTATACTGTATGTGTTAAGGGGGGGGGGGGGTTATTTCTTTATAAGTATGTATGTGTTTAGACATTAATTTGGGGGGGCACATAATTGGCACATAATTGGTACTGTAGGCCTGCGGGTAACACCCGAGGGCCCTCGCCGGCCTATAGTATCATTGATGTGCATATATGTGTATGTTAGGGGTTGTTGGGTTATATATATATATATATATATTTATATAAATATATATTTATTTATATAAATAAATAAATATCTCTATATAAATAAATAAATATATATATATTTATTTATTTATATAGAGATATTTATTTATTTAGATTTATTTATTTATTTAGTGTGGGGCTGCTGTGTGTGATTATTTTTTATTGTGGGTAGCGGGGGTGTGTGAAGGGGGTATTAGCCACTACGGGGTTTGTTTTGGCCTTGCGGGGGGTAGCGGGAGGGCTTAACCCCTTCATGACCATAGCGGTATTAACTGCTACGGTCGTGAAGGGGTTAAGTGCACCCGCAACCCCCCCGCAAGTCCTAAACTCACACCCAGGGCCAATTACCCCCTTCACCCACCCCCGCTACCCACAATAAAGATGGCACGGTGGGATAACCCCTTCATTGCCTTAGCGGTTAGCCGCTAAGGTAATGAAGTAGCCTTTAAATGCCTTTTTCCTGCCTCGGATGCATGCCGGGGGGCTCCGGTGCGGGTATCAGCTCCGGAGACCCCTGGCATCAATCACAGACAGGAAATAGGGCTGATTTTTTCTAAGTGTCGCCCTGGCCGATGCTTCTCCTCCACCAAGTTGCCAACTTTAGTTGGCGGGCTGGATTCCCGATAAACTCTCCAATATGGGGTGCCGATCAGCAGCGAAAAGCTGATCGGGGCTACCTGAATTCAGCCGGGTTAAAAAAGTGCCGATAAGTGGCTTATCGGCAGCCGGATGCCGATAATTCCCACTTATTGGCGCTTACTGAATCTGGAAGGCAAAAAATGGTGAAAAACGCCTTATCAGGGCTTATTGCATGAGGCCCATAGTGAGAGTTTCATGGGAACACACATGCTGCAAATAAACAGAACAGTACATATTTCAGCAGTCTCAGTGGATAGGAAAAAACGCTACACATCTTGCATAAGTCTCAACAAGTAGCGACTGCCCAATTATAGTGTAGTTACAATTAAATCCTAAGAAACTCATCATAATACTTCCTAGCCAAATCGTGACAAGGAAGGGCTATAAACATGATGTACTTAGCTTGATAGTAGTACTCCATGCTAGATTGTGTAGCCCATAGGGAGGAAGTAAACAGGAGCCTGCGCTACAATGTAGCTGGAGCGTGTATCAGAGTGGACCGGGCTATAGGATGACGTCACGCCGTATGGTCACCTGACGTACGTTTTGCGCGGGTTTGCGCTTTCTCAAAGGTGAAGGCATACTGTAAGCATGCGCAATTTATAGCTGTTGGTAGTGATAGCAGGTATGGGGAAATTTAACCCCTGCACTGCTGTTAGGTAACGAGTCACAGTGCCAGAAGCTACCCAATTGTTACACAGTGCTCTAACAAGTCCCAGCTTCTTAAAGGGGTAGAGCTGTGGGGTGACTAAATGCCAACATACATGACCTATAAATTCCAGAGTCACATATTAATGTCTACGCATCCCATACTAGAGGGATTTGGCAACAACTGATGGACAGTAAACTAAAAGTAGCTATACTGTTATGTCAAGTCTGATGTAGTGGCATATATTATATTATGCAGTTTCAAACCTATAGGGACTATCAACATGTCTCCTGTCTGTGGAATCCCATATCAATAAGTGACCACATAGATTAAGCTGCATATAAGTGAATCGTATGGTCCCAACTTAAGAATAGTGGGTGACAACGAATTACAGATGTATGCAGAATAGCTTAGAAACATAAATGAGGGCACATCAACCTAGTGAATGATCACGTGAATTTAGGACAATACACAAACAAATCCAGGGTAAATATGTAATAGAGATTGACAGGCAAAGTGTGTATGTAGCTCAGACGCAGAGCCGTGACCAAATGCACTAAAATGAATGCTACCTGACAGAGAGGGTTTAAATAAAGGGAGAGAAAACAAATTCCTCATTTACCTTTTTTTCCGTTTATGTACGTAATACGGTAACATATTTGGTATGTAATTCGTTGGTATGTAATTCGGGGGTGGCCCTGGACTTGTTTACCACACCCCTCTGTACAACTACTATTTTACGTTTATTATTGATACATTAAATTATTTTAAATTTGCCACATCATATCACTTAGATTGATCTGAGTGCATTCAGGAGGGAACCTTTCATGTGTTTGTTTAATAATATATGCACCTGGATTGAAAACTGGTTGAAGGATAGACAACAGAGGGTTGTCATAAACTGAACTTTTTCAGGTTGGGCTAAAGTCGTGAGTGGAGTACCTCAGGGATCAGTACTGGGACCCCTGCTTTTTAACTTGTTTATTAATTACCTTGATGTTGGCATCGAGAGAAAAGTCTCCATCTTTGCTGTTACTAAATTGTGTAAGCTAGTAGAATCAGAGCAGGATGTCATTTCTCTTCAGAAGGACTTGGAGACACTGGAAACGGGGGCAGGTAAATGGCAGATGAGGTTTAATACAGATAAATGTAAGGTTATACATTTGGGATGCAAGAATAAAAAGGCGACTTACAAATTAAATGGGGATAAATTGGGGGAATCTTTGATGGAGAAGGATTTAGGAGTGCTTGTAGACAGCAGGCTTAGCAATAGTGCCCAAAGTCATGCAGTAGCTGCAAAGGCAAACAAGATCTTATCTTGCATTAAACGGGCAATGGATGGAAGGGAAGAAAACATAATTATGCCCCTTTACAAAGCATTAGTAAGACCACACCTTGAATATGGAGTACAATTTTGGGCACCACTTCTTAGAAAGGACATTATGGAACTAGAGAGAGTGCAGAGAAGAGCCACCAAATTAATAAAGGGGATGGACAATCTAACTTATGAGGAGAGGCTAGCTAAATTAGATTTATTTACATTAGAAAAGAGTCGTCTAAGAGGAGATATGATAACTATATACAAATATATTCGGGGACAATACAAGGAGCTTTCAAAATAGCTATTCATCCCACGGGCAGTACAAAGGACTCAGGCCATCCCTTAAGGTTGGAGGAAAGGAGATTTCACCAGCAACAAAGGGAAGGGTTCTTTACAGTAAGGGCAGTTAAAATGTGGAATTCATTACCCATGGAGACTGTGATGGCAGATACAATAGATTTGTTCAAAAAAAGGTTGGACATCTTTTTAGAAAGGAAAGGTATACAGGGATATACCAAATAAGTATACATGGGAAGGATGTTGATCCAGGTAATAATTCGAATGCCAATTCTTGGAGTCAGGAAGGAATTTATATTTCCCCTTAATGGGGTGTTTTGTTTGCCTTTCTCTGGATCAATAAGTATAGATATAGGATAAAGTATCTGGTGTCTAAATTTAGCATAGGTTGAACTTGATGACGTACGTATTTTTTCAACCTCATCAGCTATGTAACTATGTATGTACTTCAAGTGAATAAAATGCCCAGTTATAGCTATAATATTCTGATTTCTAATAGCATATTAACTTTTGTGTTCTCTTTAAGAAAAAAAGGTGCACACAAAGGTTACCTGAATTAGTTTGCTTCTGGTTCTTTATACTGTAAAAAATAAATAAGTTCATACAAAAAAAAAACTTCAAATCATTTTTGTAGGCACCAGTGGAATCATCGTGTTTATTTTTGTATTCTGCCTTTTATTGTCTTAATATGTGGTTGTACATAACATGCTTTATAGAAAAATAACATTAGATTAAAAAGAACTCATTCATTTGTATGCACACCACCCTGCCAGGCCTTGCAATGATAGGACCTGAAGGTCTCTTAAACAAAATGCCATTATTTGTAAATTGATGCATAGCCAATTAGGACCTGCTATGTTTGTAAGAAGTTTTTTTCCCCCTCAGCCTGATAGATCTCTCACACACTTGACAATGTCCTGAGAACTTGAGATTTTGTAGATCTAATGGAACAGGTGTTGGTTTGATACACTGGAGGATATATTCTTTACTCCTTGTTTGCAGGATTGTTTGTTCCCTTGATGCCTCAATATGCTGTCAATCCCTCACTAACACAAATTCATCCCATTAGAAAAATCACAGCAAAAGTAAAATGATTAAGGTTAAGGATTATTTCTAATTTGAACATATCATTTTGCTAATAATTTTCACTGAAACAATCGCAGTTGTTAAAAATACATCTTTCTTGATTCACATCACTTCCAGCTGGTGTTATGAGAAACTAAAGTACTATTATTTTAATGATATATTTTATGGAGTTTGCTTTATTTTAATTTCAGACACATCTGCATTGAGAACCGATTTGCAGAGTTGTTGATAGTCATGCACCTGTTGCTTTCTAAATTGACTTGACGTTTTCCTTCACAGCACCAGCCATCTTTACGCTTCAATTGGTTAGATTAACTGCTCAAGAAGGAACATTGGTTCCCAGGAAGTCAAGGAGGCTAAATTCATGGTATTCATTGTAACAGCCAAGATTGACAAGTGTTCATTGTGCTTATTAATACAGTGGTCAATTATCAGAAGAAAGAATACAGGTAATCAAGTAAAGTAAATTACTTTAGTAATTTACCCAATTATTGTACCATTGTCAAAGTAAGTGTTCATGGTATTTGACATTATTTACTTTATTAACTCCTGTAAGGTTAACCTTTTTTTCTATGAGAATTATCTCGATTTAAGGAGTGTTTGGAGTATAAGGGCTTATTCCTTGGCAGAAACAAAATCGCCATGGTGCACAACTGCAACAATCTCATGTACGTCAAATGTCCATCTGGTACGATGTGAGCATGTAATTTGGAGAGCAAATGATAATAATGGTAATCATTATTTCATACTATTAGTTTGGGAGATAGCATAAAAACTAATTAAGGGCTGCACCCATTAATGTAGAGGCAGGTGGTGACCCAGCTTTAAGTGTACATCTAGCTCTTCCCCTTTGCAGAAGCACCCTGCTATATTATCTATTATTAAAGCTTTTTTTTCCACTCAGAGCTTATTCAAGCTTTTGTAAGAAATGGAGAGGGAACTGAAAATGAAATGGGGAGAGAAATAGGAAACATTTCCAACATTTCATGTGGGTCCCACATTTCGATATAATTATAGAATTATCATCAAATCCTATGTCATATTTGTATCTCAACCCATCACATACAAATTCTTTGTCTACCTGTGGATCCACGGTCCCAAACCATATAGAATTTTTTTTTTGTAGTGTGTTATAGAAAGGAGGAAAGTCTTTCCATCAATGATTTTATTAATTCTGTTAATAACTTGTCTCCTGGGGGCTGTTGGTTTTTCCATGAGGCGGATATTGAGCACCTAGCAGTTGTTAATATGTGAGAGATACAGTAAGCCTGTATTTGTGTGGGTACCACATTCTACAGGTTTAGCCAGGTTCAGAAATAGTGGATGCAAAGGTATTCTCATCCCAACATCTCCTCTAATGGTCCCGAATACCCCTCCAAAATCTACCCATCCTAGGGCATGTCCACCAAATGTGAGCTAGGTCACCTATTCCACCGCATATCTTTCCAACACCTATCTGTACAGCCTGGGTAAATTGTGCTTAGTTTATTAGGTCTTGGGTACCAACAAAACATAATTTTGTGTATAATTTATTTTTAGTGTGCATATTGATGTTTTGGAGGCATTCTCCCATATGTCAGACCAATCGTCAGTGGGGATTTCTATATGTAGTTTTATTTCCCATCTGATCATATAGTTGTGTAGAAAATAGAAAGGGTGTACCTGGGCGCTTCTAACTACTGGTAGATTTAACTGCAATTACTGTAGCAACTGCAACACTTGTGCTCATGTATAATATAAACACTGGTGCAAAACCTTAATGAGTGTATATAACCTTCACCAACAGTGACAATGTAATTAAATAAGGTGAAAAATATCAGCTCTGAGCCTTTTAAATGAAACATCCTCTGGTCCAAAATATAGTCAAGTTGAATTCCAGGTAAGGGGAGCGCTTGTAGATGTTGACGTAGATATGTGAAAAAATACAAATAATGGTGTAGCCAGTCGTAAGTAAGTGACAATATCTATTCACATATCTACATATAGTTGTTCCTTGTGATTGGCCAGTCGGGATTATTGGGGCTATTTCTTGGTATATGATCGAGATAAGGCCTTTTTAGTAGGTCCTTAATTGACATATATTTTCGAATACTGTGCAGCTAGGGAATTCTCCTCTTTGTGTTTGGCGACGTGTTTACTTGCATGAAGCTAAAGGTTTCCGCTTGTTCCAGTTTGTATCTCTCTAGGAAGGTGTAAATTCTGTTATTCAGAATCCATGTTGTCTGTTTTCATCCATTTTGTTTCTCCACACTCTATTCTGTAATGTTAGTTTGTAAGACTGTTACAAATAATTATTTTGTAGAAACTTAGAACGTGTGAATTGTTTACAGTACATTTTGGTTACAAGATGAAGTCTGCCCAAAGCCAAGATAAAATTATAGGCTTTGTGCTCAGACTTTTCCAATGATTGTTTATTGTATTGTTTTGTGCTATCAAGCTATGCATAGGTTAAATTAGTAGCTAGGAAATTACTATAGGAATCAATTTTCTTAGTAGATGCATCAGAACCGAACAGAAAATATAATGCCCAAGTCTGTTCTCCATTGTTAACCTGTAAATTCCTTTACCATCTAAAGTTTGGTATTGTTAAATGCCTCAAGAATAAATTATATTTGGAAATGCAAAGAAACCTGTGTCATCATAATTATTGGAACAAATAATCTGTATAATCACCCACTGGATAAACGTTTATTTTCAGAAGGGTCCCATCTCAGGGCCCTTATACATCCCTTGTACATCCCCTATATCCCACATTTTTGCTTCTTTCAAAGTCTGAAATGATCTGGTGTGCATGCCTGGGGCTAAATCTGCGTTGTTGTATATGAGAGTTAGTTTTGATGACTATAAGAGTAGATTAAATTGTGTTTTAATAGTATTCCATATGTTGAGAGTAAATGTCATTGTTTGACTTAGTTCTGACTCCTGGACTCCCTTGTCTTTATGTTTCATTAGTAATTCTGGAAGTGCTGTTGGACTTGATAGGCGTGCTTCCATCTTTACCCATTTATGTAGGAATGGTGCAAAGTGCCATGTAACAATTTGTTTCAGGTGTGTGGCCAAATAATATTTCCTAATATTAGGTACTGCCAGTGTCCCTCCTTCCCCCCCTGCTTTTGGTGTCAGTGGAACTGATCTTGATACCCATGGGACTTAGCGTTGCCAAATGAGCATAACAAAGAATGTTTTGGATGTCTTTCAGGGCTGCATGAGGAACCATTATTGGTAGCGTCTGAAAATAATACAGGAGGAGGATATTCATTTTTAATAATGTAATGCGTCCCAACCATGATATCTTGAAGGTATTCCAGGACAGAAGGTCTTTTTTGAGTTGGGGTATCAGCTTGGAGTAATAATACGTTTATAGGGACTGGTAAGTTGTTTTGATATTTATACCCAAGTATTGTATCTAATATGTGTATATTTCCATTTATAATTAAAGTTCAATTGGACTAATTTGACTTCGTGATTTGGGAGAGCTATATTAAGGGCTTCTGATTTATCTGCGTTTTTTATAATCAGATAAATCTCCAAATTCTGTCAGGCTGACAGTAGGTTAGGCAGAGATATTCAACTTATTTATGTGGAAGAACAGCAGGTATAAATGATCCTGATGTCGTTCCTAAGAATAATAAAGAGAGAGAGAGAGGAGGAAAAAAATTTATTATGCAGTATCAACACAAAGATTATACATGAAATCTTGAATTATATTTTCATTATTTTCCTGGCTGAGACTGTCCCCAAGGAATGCACGCGTACGGGAAAGTGTCTGCATTAAATTCAATTAATTACACCTTTGCCAAATCCATTGCATAAATCAGAATCCTTGGCACTCACTAGTGTACAAATTGGGGCAGCAGGCTCAGCTGGGATATCCTTGATGAAGCCACACAGTGGTGAAACGCATTATACTACAGCGTTGGAACGTTGAATGCTCAGCCAGCATGAGCAAGTATCCGCTGCCCAGGATGTGTACTCTGATGCTGCCCAGAGATATCCCGGGAGCACACAGATCTTTGTCAGCAAACAGAGATCAGCTGCTGCAGACCTTGGATTTACCTTCATTGAGAACAGGAAGCTGTCACGGCCAGACCAGCATCCCCTGATGTCACTTCCGGAGCGCTAGACCCAGAGAGAAACGCCAGCCCTACTAGGAGAAGGAACCCTCTGAGGATACCACCCAGAGGGCCAGCGCTCCATCGCAGGGTTCAACACAGTGGAAACATTGGCTGTCCCTCCCACAGCGGTCTCAGACGATATCAAGGATGGTCAGGTCACAGTCAAGAGGCTTCCTTATGTGGTCCCAGCAGCAGATATCTCAGCTATCACAGGCAATTATCCTGTTTCATTATTCTTTTACTGCCACACTGAATTTATACATTTGTGTATCCCAGTGCATGTTACTACTGTTGCTTTTATTTTTATACTATAAAGGTTGTGTTCTCCTTACTTTTTGCACCCTCATTTTATTTTACTTTTGAGGTTGTCTGCAGTGGACTGGTTGTCCTACAAAGGGGCAGCAATTTACAACATTGACACCAATCTAATGACTTTGTACAGACTTTTTTGGTTTAGGCTATTGCCATCACTTCATATTGACTCAGTCTTTTCCTTGAGAAAACGCTTTAAGCGAGAAATGCGTAGGAGGAGATTTTTGTTTTTGTCCCCAGTATGTTCTATGTTTTTTAATAAGTTTGATAAACTTTTTTTATTTTTTCACTTATTCAGTGAGTTGTTGATGCTTTTTCTCTTGGTCCCCTGTCCGATCAATCCTCCTCTGTTTCACTATATCCTGCCTTTTGATTGTAGCGACGCACAGTAGCTTTGCAGGCTTCGTTACACCGGATTTACACTGCTAGTTTACACAAAGTCGGTGCTACATACGGAACCGCCATACTCACACTGGGACTTCTGACACAGAAGACGAACTTCTACAAGGAACGGGGCTTCAGAGGTAATTCACTTTTCCTCTGCAGTGCATACTACTATCAGTTGTTCTAACGAGCCTTCAGGCTCATTCCTTTCTACACCCTGAAAGTCTTTATCTCCAAGTACAAACCGCTGGGCATATCCTTATCATAGTATATACCTGCATCTCCATTTCTACTGATAGCCCCCAGAATATATAACAACATACCATACTACTGGACTGGACCAGTATTTTTGTGCGGTTCCTTGAACTACGAGTGGCTGTCAATGCTCACACATGCCTGAATACAGTTATAATCACATGCCAGGGTGAGGGCTTGTTACAGTAAATTCTGCCCAGTTACTGGGGCAGAGAAGCTAGTCACTCCCCTGGTATAAAAGTGTGATCCGATGCAAATTAGTGAGTCTATGTTCTGAGGAGTCCTGGAGTGGCTCTGGTTCCTGCCCTGGCTCCGGTTGAGTCAGGGGCAAGAGTGACTCATGAGTCCTGCTAAGGCCTATCTATCCAGGGAGGGGTGGGGAATAATTACCTCAGACATCAGTTACTGCTGAAGCCTATCTGGCCCAGGTAAGGGTGAGGATTATTACCTCAGGTACTAGCCCTATTGAACCTTGCCTCTGCTCAGGTAAGGGTGGATGGTTTAATGCTGAAGGACGATGTATGTAATATACTCTCTGCTGATTATATCAAGACACCAATAAACATGTTCAGTTTGACCGTTCCTGGCACTCCTGAAGTGAATTACTTTCTACAAGTTCCTGTGAGGGGTGAATCCCTGCCTCTGGCTGGGCCCTTGTAGGTGGAAGCGCTGCACCATATCCATACTCCAAACTTCCTATTAGCAGAGGCCCAGGCTCCAATTTACCAACAGATGAGCACCACTATCACATACTACCCATCTATATCCTGCCCGAGGAGATAGCGGTGTTACACTAGTATGGCCACTCTTCTTTTTGTTTGCTATTGCAAGATGAGTAGTAGGCCGTAGGTTATTCTTTAATGAAAATATTAGAGTTCTGCTTAATGAAATGTTTTTTTTTTAATGAACACAATATTACAATTTAATTTCTTAAATTCATTCATTGCTAGCTTACATTAGTATATATCATTTAGCCGCTTTACCTTGAGAGACATACATTTCACATGAAATTGAGTAGCCATCAGTATTTGTTATAGAAAGTGAGAAATTTACATTGAGAATATAAATATCTGGTATTACTGGAAAGACCTTAAGTACAATATTTGCCTTGAGATGGCAACGGAACTTAAATAACATATAGGAGACAACATCATATACAAGCCTTATATCCCTGTGGTCTTCTTCACAGCAGCAATCACCTCCTTCCTGCCTCTGCCTCCCTCCGAAGATCCTTGTCTCGTGACATACATATATTGACATGGAATGCATATATTACTGCGAAACATAGTAGTGTGTGGGCTTAGGGAGAAAATCATAATAAAATTTGGGGAATGGGTACTCATATGGTTAGGGCATTCTACAACTAACACCCCTGTGTAACACGTGAACAGAACCAATACATTCTTGTCTTGTGGAATATCATCTTACCCGAGGAGCATACCTGCCCCAGAACTGAGGTGCAAATAACGCTGTGTTCCCGGCGTAGCGCAACCCTTATTTATCTCTTATGTTTTCTTAAGTGAGATCCAGACTATTCTTATATATATATATATATATATATATATATATATATATATATATATATATATATATATATATATATATATATATATATATATATATATATATATATGCATAGTCGCCGCGCTAGTGCTTTTTCCAAATTATCTAGGATAGGCATATCCTTATTAGAGCTGCATCCTATTAGCCTATTTCTCCTTGATCAGTACTTGACATATATTTCACTTTAAATATTGATTGATCTGTGTGGTTGATTGAAGTGCTGGTTGGTTAAAGTGTGTGCAGTTAGAACCAGAAGGAAAGGGAAGTACTGGGTATACTAGCAGGGGTGGCTGTTTTTGGGGAGTGTGCAGTGGGTAAATCTATTTTTAAAGTGTGCTTTAAGTGTGCTTTAAAGCCTGTAACTTTTTTTTCCCTTTCTCCTGCCTGAGGCAGAGTGGGTGTGGTTGGTTAATTGGCTGGCCTAACACACCTGCAGTGCGTGGGGTTAGTTAATTGATAACCTAACACACCTAGTGGGTGTCCCTATTTAAACAGAGGCTTCTAACGAATCCTGAGCTTGCGTGTACTGATTGATCTGTGTGGTTGATTGAAGTGCTGGTTGGTTAAAGTGTGTGCAGTTAGAACCAGAAGCAGTTTGAACAAGGAAGCAGTTAAACAAGGTATAGTTTATTGAAGTACAGTTTACTGTTAGTACTTCTAAACTTCATAGTTGCTAGAATGAGCAGGATTGAAAATGCCACTCAATGCACATCTTGCCACATGTATGTGCACTTGGAGCAGCTGTTCCAAGGAGCATACCGCTGTGAGAGGTGTGAGCGGGTGGTCTCTTTAGAGTCAGAGATTGCTGATCTGAAGAGGCAACTTGCAATATTGAGGGACATTGGCAATCTTGAAATGGAATTAGAGCAGGCCCTTGCTTCGACTAGTGGTGCAGATGGTGGTGCTGTTAGTGATGAGCAGGTAGGTAGCTTAGTTGCTGTTAGTGAGGAGCAGGTAGGTATCTGGGTGACAGTTAGAAGGGGAAGCAGGGGCAATAGGGAAAGGCTGGTCGTTTCTGAGCTGACACATCCCAATAGATTTGCCATGTTGAGTGAAGATATTGGGAATGTTGGGGCAGAAATGGCAAGGCTGGGGGAGACTAGCAGCCAGGGGAATAGTTCCTCCAGCACAGTGGGGACCCAGGATGCTCAGATACAAAGAAGATTGTGGTGGTAGGGGACTCCATTATTAGGAAGGTAGATAGGGCAATCTGTTGCCGGGACCTCATGAACCGAACAGTTTGTTGTCTCCCGGGTGCTCGGGTTCGGCACATTGTGGATCAGCTAGACAGATTGTTGGGGGTGCTGGGATTGACCCGGCGGTCTTGGTACATGTTGGCACCAATGACAAAGTAAGAGAAAGATGGAGGCTCCTAAAAATGATTACAAGGATCTAGGCCAAAAGCTTAAGGCAAGGACCTCCAAGGTAGTATTTTCTGAAATACTATCAGTGCCATGCGCTACCGCAGGGAGACAGTCAGAGATCAGGGAGGTTAATGCATGGCTAAGAAAGTGGTGCAGGAAGGAGGGGTTTGGGTTTTTATAGCACTGGGACTCCTTTTCTGAGAGGTGCCATCTATATTCTAGGGACGGATTGCACCTCAATGAAGAGGGATCTTCTGTGCTAGGGGGGAGAATGCTTAAAAGGTTGGAGGAGATTTTAAACTAGTGTATCCCCCTGTAAACAGCACAGGCTATACCTATCTTCCTCCTACTGTGGTAAGTCCTGTTAAGGGCAGGCACCTGTAGTCATCATGGGTTTTCCCCCTTCCAAGCCCTGCCCTGAATGGTAGATTCAGGCCCCTGACTCTGCTGCAGGCATGAGACAGAGGGGAGGTTCTGCTGACATCATGAAGGGGTGGGGCTGACTCTATATTTAGCAGCCAGCTCCCGTAAGTGACTGTCTGTTCTGTCCGAGGAGTTGGAGGAGACAGTGCGGTCTCACCTGTGCAGTCGTACAGGAGCAGAGAGAGGAGAGGAGAGACTCATCCACTTTGAGTAGAGCTGATAGCACCATACACCCGGTGGACCAATGCCCCTCACCCCAAGCCTGGGGTGATGGGGAGAATCCATTCCCCACCGAGAGGATAACCTCAGAGGTGGGCAGCGGGGTATTGACGCCCCAGCCCAGACCATCCTGTTGGAGGAGAGATTTGGAGGGAAGGAGAGGAGGAGAGTGAATAACGAGACATTGCTGTTGTTGTTGTGGCTGCTGATCGCCACTACATTTGGAGTCGCTGATTTGCCAAATAAAGAGACAATACTTTTATACAAAGACTTTTGTGTGAGTCTGGATCATTCACCCTGGGACCAGGGTTCATTCTTCTGTATGGGTCCTATCCCATATCCCTGGGAGTATAGAAGATGGAGGCACTGCACCACTAAGAAAGCATGGAGGCTACCACCCCAGAAGCCTGGTCTTGTCTTCCCAATAACAACACGGGAAGCTCAGGCCCTCCTGTTCCACGCAGGTATGCACCACCACTACGCATGTAATCTGCCCTCACGCACCCTAGACACCACAGATGAGTCTGGGGGGGGAAACAAGTGTTACATTTGGAGGTGAGCTGCTGAGAGGCCAGAACAGGTCAGGCTTACAGCGAGGCGGAACGGGAAGAGTGAGATGCACTCTCCGTGCAAGTGCTGGAGAAGGAAGGGCGCAATTACACATACAGGGGGTAGTCAGGGGAGCGTAGACTCTCGCACAGTATGCCCTGGGTGCCCTTAGGAGGTGGCGAAGGAGGGGTGAATAGCTATAGCTGTCCAAGTCCCTTGAGGCAGATAGCGTGAGGCAACTGGGGGTGACATCCTGTTAACTAGTCCAGGGACCATGGCCCAGGGTCCGCGCTATGAGTGGCCAAAAGTAGGAGACGCCCGTACCTAGGAAGGAGAGGTACACTAGCTATCACCCACACAAACGCACCACAGAGCACTTGCATCGTAGACACCGAGTACAGTACATGGAGGAGAGGAGTTCCGCTGAGCCTGGGGTAAAGCCACCTCATATTAGTGGGATACAGAAACAGAATGCAGAACACACATTTGGAGGTTAGTCAGTGTCTAGGTATGAGATACCCAGTAGACACTGAGAATAGGGCACATGTACATTTGGAGGGCTCATCCAAGATGGCGTCCATCCCGACATGTGCTCCGCGGAGCAAGAGAGCCGATCTAAAATGGCGGTTCCCGCCAATCCTGGAGCAAGCACGTGCATCGTGCAAAGAGACAGTGAGAACAATCTGGCTGGAAATGTGCAAGAGTCTGGCACCAAACCCAGATTCCTTGCAAGAGGAGCGGAGCGGCGCGAAAGCTGAAAGCCCACCCACCTGTGCCGTGACTGGTCAGAAAGCCAAGCCACGTCACACTGAAGGAGAAAAGACCCCGCCTCTGCATTCCACCAGAGGGAGGAGGCCCCAGGAGAGCCAATCAGGAGAGTCCTCCCCAGCGAAGGGAGGGACCAGAAGCCATAGCGAAGAGCTTCACTTTTGTCTGGCATTCGAGGAGCAAGGAGCTCAAACACTGAGTTGTTCCAACCCTGAGCGAACCATGACCGAGATGAATACTTCGATTTACCAACTACCAGGAGGCTTACTGGTAGTGGAGGTAGCTGAGCACGAATACCTTCGGTGTTTGTGCGTTCACTGTGGGATACCGGGCGTGATACCAAGCACCAAGGCCCGATGCCCTCAATGTGGCACGTTTTACCTTTGGCCGAACGAGCCGTGGCCTTTGATCGAGACCTCGCGGGGTGCCTCTCCAGGAACATTGACGGAGGTGGCGGAAGGCCAAGACAAGACTGCCCTGGTTCCCCGTTACACCCAAGTGGGAGAAACCAAGGCCCAGCCCGCTACCGAACCGAGCGAGCTGTCGACAGAGAAGAGCGCGACCGCAGTGGAGGTACCGGAGTGAGACTGCTTTGTACCTATACCCACTGGTTGTATCGCAGAAGAACCCGGCGACTCCCTAGCAGAGGAACCGATCTTAATATCCTCGGAGGAAGAGGTTGGCGTGACCTCGGTGGCGATGCGCCTACCGGCGAACAACCCCAAAGGCATCAAGAGGGAGCAGACGAGTCCGGAAACCTTCCGACGGCAAGCGCTGGTGCGGCCGGAGGCCCGTAAGAGTCCCACGGCCGTGGTGACTCCCAGTGCGGCGGAGACGGAGACCGAGACAACCCTAGAGAAGCCCGACATCATCAAACAGCAGCGAAGCGGTAAGGAGACTCCACTACCCCCTTACTCCCGCCACGCGACAGCAGCGACCGCGGAGGATGAGAAGGAGAGGCTTGCGGCCTACTTGTCCGTCCGTGAACCGGATGTTCCGCCAACGCCCATGCCGGTCCTCGACGCACTTCCGGTGTGTGACCACGGAGCAGAGGAAGATTTTAAGGGCCCACCTGATGATGTTGTTTCCGGTTCCACCGGAAAGAGAAGGCCGGGAGGGGTGTTCTCCTCACGAAGCATAGATATGGCCCTTGCCCTGGCTACCCTACAGAGTTGAGGCCCCTCCAGAGAAGCAAGAAGCATGGCGGAGAGCGCGTCTAAGAAAGCGTCCCTTGGTCACGGGATTGCCCGCTTGCTGGACATTGAGTTGGACGTTCCCCCAGCCCCAGCCCATAGCTCCACTGCCCCGTCCACTGCCCCTGCCCCGTCACGAGTATTGCCACCGGGACCTAGCAGGGATAAGTTATGTAAACATCCCAAATACTCCAAGGACTTGCGGGATTGGGAGTTGAGCGATGAGGGGTCGGATGGGGAGATACCGTATTCAAGTGTTATACCTGTGCCTAACCCTGTGCCGTTTTCTCCTGCAGCTAGAGGGAGGGCCCGTGGGTCCCACACTCCAGTAGAGGCTGGGCCTACCGGCAAAGTGGTACACAAAATGAATCCTACTAGATATATCAACGCCAAAGGGAGGAGAGATTGCTCGCGATCTACTGATGCGGGTACGACATATTGGCCTACAAGCCATATTTATACCAAAAATACTAAGCCCACGCCCCCTTTATGAGGTGGCGTGTGCATCATCACATAAGCGTATAAGATAAACAAAATATGAATATGAACATTGAGTAATAACATAACTGTAAGATTCATACTATTATTCAAGCCAGTGACCTTTTCTCTATATATGTTATTTCTGAGAAAGGGTGTATATGACCATGAGAACCTCCCCCTGAATGCGAGATGTGCCTGTTATCTATATTTTATTTTCATAGCAGTTCTCCCATCTCCAAGGTCTTGTGGTTAGCTGAGAGGCTTATTATCACTTAAAATTTAGGAGCAGAAAGAAGAAAAAATGTGTCTTTTAAATCTAACGTTTCATACCAACACTCATGCAGACAATAGACAAAATGGATGACAATATCAGGCACCTAAGATGGATGCTGACTTAAAATGGCTGCTCAGATCCCAGTGCTGTTTACATCAGAACCCCCCCTCCCCCATAATGTACTTTTTTCTCAACTTTGTCAATAAATATATATATAAGCATAGACGCCGCGCTAGTGCTATCAAGCATTGTCAAGTTAAAAAGCCCCTTGCTTTTGAATGCGTGGAGGTACTCCCAGTCACTCCTGTGTAGGAATGCCCTTAGGCGAACTTGCAATGCAACGGAAAAAACAGAGATGAACAAGAGCCCATGGGGTTAATAAAGAAATACACAACACCATGCGTGTTCAGAGGTATTGTGTACAATAAAACTATACAGCCCAAAAGGTAATTATTTAAAATCACCAATAATGTGAATGAGCCAAATTATGTTTTGCTATAATACATTTTTCTGTGCTAATTACATATTTTTCCTACTAAAGAGGGACACAAGCCCTGCAAGTACAGTACAACTTGACATGCATTTTTGGTTGTGGCAGCGTTAAAGTGATATTTGTTATGGATTGAGGGGCAATATTACTCATTTAAGGGACCCTGCAGGGGTGAAAGTGGGTTAAGCTAGATAGCTGTGTAAATTAACCCTTGTCACATACAGTGGTGGCCGATCTGAGTCTAAGACGGCTAGATCCGCGGCTCTCAGATTATCCCGGTTGGGTGCGTTTTTTTGTCGTTTTCGCCCGGAGTGAACTGCGTTATTTTCGCGCTCGTGATATTAGCATTTTATTCTCGCTGTCTGCAATATTGCAATGCCGTGTAAAAACTCAGGGGGGCGTTTGCGAGATGTTGTCTTGGAAGTCTAATACCTTCGCGGTTCAACATACGTCAGTACACAGTCTGTGTGTGCGCGCAGTAATTGTAAATTTGCATATTTAAAGTATACATGCATTTGCAGTGCTGTGCTGCTATACGGTATGTCACATTTGAAAATTGTTGAAACGCATAGGCGTGTACAGTACTGTAACAGTGTCACATTTTGGCATATACAGCGCTCTCCCCTCGCTTAGGATAATTAACTGCACCGCAGGGTATTTCAACTTCTTATCTTCTGTGCAATGCAGTACATCTCTCCCACACCATTCCTTTGAACGTGTGTCTGGTTTCAATCACATTCCTGCTTGACAGCAGGAATTTACTGCGCATGCACCTGTAACTTCACCCACCACTGCTTGCTTGCCTGAGTGAGTGACCAAAAAAAAATTAAAAAATTTTATTGTAATTTTTTTTTCTTCACAAGAGACTGCAAAACCCATCTTACTGTATTACGAAATTCAATTTGTGCTGTAGCTTTTGACTGCGACCCTGCACATGGTTGATTTGTGTGCTTTTTACATACTGTATTTGGGGGTGTATTATTATGATGAACTGCCTTTTGAAATCAAAGGATTTGAAATTCCACGGAGTCGTTAATTTTCTGAATCTTGCCATTGTGTTCTTAATCCGTCCATAGCCGACCTACTGTACAAAGCCTCACTGCGCCTGCGTGTAATTCTCTTTGAGATGGGAGCTAGCTGCTTACTGCGCATGAGTCACCCAACCCCCCCTCTCCACAGAGTTGTTAATTTACTGAATCTTGCCATTGTGTTCTGAATCCGTCCATAGCCGACCTACAAAGCCTCACTGCGCCTGCGTGTAATCCTTTTAGAGATGGGAGCTAGCTGCTTACTGCGCATGAGTCACCCAACCCCCCCCCCCCCCTCTCCACAGAGTCGTTAATTTTCTGAATCTTGCCATTGTGTTCTTAATCCGTCCATAGCAACCTACAAAGCCTCACTGCGCCTGTGTGTAATCACCCCCCCCCCCCAACCTTTTGAGGCTTTGTTTACGGTAACGCTTTGGAAAATCCCTTCTCGATTTTGAAATGTAAATCCGATTTGCACAGCATTGTGAGAATTGAGAGTTAAAAAAAACATTAACTGATTCATTGGTGTACTGTAGGGGTGGGGGGGGTTGTGGTTGTTGTAAATGACTAGCAGGAATGTGAATAAATATTTATTTTATTTTATCAGGAACCAAAAAATACAAATATAAAAATAATCATGAATAATACATAATGCAGTCTTTATTAAGTTCTTTTGGCAGATTGAAATTGGATAATCATTTAGAAAACATTTCTAAAACATGGGGAAACATGAATAATGCACATTTATAAGAATATTATTTAATAATATATACTGTAATGTATAATATATATATATATATATATATATATATATATATATATATATATATATATATATATATATATATATATATATAAATATATATATATAGTGATATTGTTTTTTCCGTCTTTATCTTGTTCCTCATTCTGTGTACAGTACAGTAGTTCATTGAGAGAGGAGAGGTTTTGTGTACATCATTACTGCTGTTTATATACTGTACATTTTACTGTACAAACAGATTAGACTGGACACAAAACCCCACCTCCCCCCAGGCCACCCTTTTTTCCTGAAACGACAAGAAAACAAAAAATTAGTGCAGTTATGTGCGTACTGTATTATGGCATTGTGTGATGTGTAATACTTCTGTAGATACAGGAAAAAGCCGGTGATACACACCAATACCCTCCAACAAATTGTGGCTCAATACGATAAAAACAGGGATTGCTACATAACCTTTTCCTTATTGCACGCTTCCACGTATGAGGAGCTGGCGAAAATTTGTAAAAGTCATACTTTTCGATAAAATACTGATAAATTTGAACAACTGTTGCCATCTTATCATCTGTTGCATTAATCGCGGTCCATATCAAATACGCGTAACTTCTGTCGGGTTTTTGGAAAACGGGCTGCACTTGAACACTCATGGCGGGCGGGTCTCTGGAGAATACTGTAACCGAAACTGGTCTTTGTCTTTCTTTAATATGTAAAGCCTAAATTGATACATTTTTGCAACCTCTTCCTTTAGTCTCAAGGCCAAGTTACAATAGCACACTGTGGTATCTTTTTTAAAACGAAACACCTGCAAGTCGACACATTACTGAAGCGCGTGCGCATTACAATTCATGAATATCTGCCACCTGGCAGAAACGCGAAGAATAGCAACCTATTAAATCCGAACCATTCTCAATAAACGCATCAACTGCGCGTCAACCGCACATGTCCCGCGCATGAACTGCGGCTGGGAACGCAAAATGAATGCGGCATGATCCAGGTGAAGTGCGTCGCATTCCAGGAAAAAGCCAGGGAAAAAACGGCGATGTGTTAGACTCAGATGTGCCGCAGCAGTATACAAGTCACGTACTCACAGGTGTGCCATACGTGACAACTAGTTACTACTTTTTGACTTGATATTAAATCATTCCTTTCCCAGGATCTGGCCTACTAAGGTACAGATGCAGCGGCCGTTATTCTAACATATCACGGAACCATTTTCATGTGCGCTGCTGTACTCCACTGGGCCAATCACGAGGTTGCTTTGTTTGAATTTCATGGATTCCGATTTCTTTGTTTGCAATTCTTCGAGTTTCTGTGGCAGAATTGAATGAATTGTAATGTGTACAATACTGTGCTACTGTGTCAATTTTGCAGGTTTTTAAAAAACAGAACACTAAAATTCCATTTTCTGCACTCGATAAAAAAGTCAACATGCAGTAATGACGCGCCATGACATGGGTATTCCGAGGTATACAATGTGTGATATGTTCAAATAACGGCCGCTGCATCTGTACAATCGATATTCTGACCCAAATTCTAATTTTTTGATGTTCACCTACAGCAGCCTTAAAGGCCATATTTACTATGGGGTGTTATTAAATAAAACACCTTTAATGCTGAACACCTTACAGTCCCATTCAAGTGAATAATCAATAAAATCAATAAAAATTTACTAAGCAGTTACCCGCTATGACACCTTCCATGCCAGAAGACTCGTCACAACCCATTCACAAAAATGGGTCATAAAGGGCCATATGTCCTGTAGTAAGACATGTTGGAAGGAGTCGTATGGAGTAGTACAGCTTAGTAGATATGGCCCAAAAAGTCTTTTACAGAAGATTGTCCTCAAACTGTTTGACAAACACAGCTCTTAATGCCTAATTAGTGCATTGTTTTTACGTTACCCAATGAAACGACCTCACAAAACATTATGAGCTGAGTGACCAAAGATTTAGGAATAACAATTGCTGCTTTTAGTCAGGGATATTCAACTATTTCCAGTAAAGTAATGTTATGCACATTTCAAATGACCTACATATGTATGCACTTACTGTACATTAGCAACACAGCAACACTATTACAGCTGCTCACAATGTATAGATTTATTTTTAAATTAAAGTTTTATTGGTGCAAAATCCATTATCTAATTATATATTATAAGATCAATATGAGTTTTGACTGTTGTCTTCATTAAAAAATACCTCTTTTGATCACTCCACAAACAGATGCCATTTCAAATCACCCCCCTCTCCTAAATCACTCACACTCCCCCTCTCATTCCCCCCTCCCCTTTCTTACTTCCCCCTCTCCTCTCTCATCCCCCCCTCTCCTCTCTCATCCCCCCCTCTCCTCTCTCATCCCCCCTCTCCTTTGTCACTCCCCCCCTCTCCTCTCTCACTCCCCCCCCCTCTCCTCTCTCACACCCCCCCTCTCCTCTCTCACTCCCCCCCCTCTCCTCTCTCACTCACCCCCTCTCCTCTCTCACTCCCCCCCTCTCCTCTCTCACTCCCCCCCTCTCCTCTCTCACTCCCCCCTTCTCCTCTCTCACTCCCCTCTTCTCCTCTCTCATTTCAGGCATTTTAGCATGCCGTATTATATATTTTACTACCAAAACACAGACGGGACCCGTGCAAGCTTCTCTGCCATATGCTGTAAAGTCAGTATTCCACTCGAAGTTCTGATTGAATTGATTCGCTGTTTAGTAGTGTATCAACTCATAATTGAGATCAGAAACTGCACTTTTAACATTTAAAAGCCCTTTTCAAATATGAAAGGAACCGTGATGCATTGCGTATGCTTACAGTATATGGTAAAGGTTATCTCTAAACAATTGCTCCTGTATCTTTCTAAATTGATTAATAAGATGAAAAGGTAGAGTCTGTATTAAAGACGCAGTCCAAGCGGCACTTTTTAAAAATTGTTTTTTGTTTTCATATATGCAGCCTTTAATTACCTTTATTAAAAACGAATTACCTAAGCTGCCAATCGATTTGTTTTCCCATATCGAGCAGTAAAGATCCTGCATCCCTGGGTTTACTAAATGGTAGCCTTTCAGTTTCAATCAATCTTTTAGTTAGTGTAAGGCTAAGGCCCCGTTGCACGTGTCCGCACGGCTGTCTTGCTGGCGGCGCATGCAACTCACTGCACCGCGATCTGCGGTCTGCAGGAAACTTTTTCCGGAGCGGGGGGGGCGTGGCCACACGGGTCAGGGGGCGTGGCCATGACGTGGGGGGGTGCAGCCATGATGGGGGGCGGGGCCAAAACCAAAACAAAGCAGGGCTCACAGCTGACTTGCCATTGGTTGATGGGAGCCAGTCTATGATTGGCCCCTTCACGTACCATGTGATGCGTTGCCGCACGGGAACACCATTCTCTTGTATCCCGTGCTGGCTGACGCGTCACAGTACGTCGTCAGTTGGCAGTGAGGTGGGACTGGGACCGGATCGTGAGTTTAAACCGCAATGGTGAGTTGCGCTCACGCCGCCACCCGCGCCACCGGTCGCAGCGGGTCCCAGCCCTATCTCAGCAGCTACAATGTATTCATATATTACTTAGATAACATTATCTATTGTTAGAGTTTGTAGCTCGAACTGTAACTGCTTATTGAGCAGCTTGTGGGAGGTTTTATAGTCCCTCACTTCAAGGTATATAATCTCCCAGTAAGGTCCCTGTAAATTCACTTTCCACTTTACAATTAGTGAGTGTCTTAAGACTTGACATCATGTAAGTATCTTTACTGGTATATACCAGTTTTTAACTGCACTACAGTACGTCACAAAAGCATATGCTTACTTTATTAACCCCTTCAGGGTAAATTTCACAGAATTCACAAACATTTGTATGTATTTAGCATAGGGACCTGCTATTGAGAGTTATTTTATCAATAGATGCAACCAAAAGGCTCCTTTGTCTTACAGACTTAGGTTTCACTATGTATATTTATTTCCCCATTTATTGTTAGCCCAATGGAGAAGCGCAGGGATTCACTTTATGTTTCAAATTATCACAAACAGGAAAATGCTACAAAAATCTTGCACTGCTGACGAAGTGTGCTAAGGCCTGCTACAGGATACTCTGTACTGTATATTAAATCTGCAGTCCAAGCAATATCCTACATGTGTTTTTTTTTTTTAATAAATCAGTTCTGTACTATGAGAAAATACTTGTAACAAAAGAAACAGCTCTAAATGACATTTTAATGTATTATAATGTAACACGCATTTTTTGTTTCTATAGCAATCATTTACAAAGTCACATCCCCTTCCTCTTCTGAAACAGACTCTGGCACACCCCATTTTGAGCCATGTCCTCTCTCTAGCAGGGCACCAATGGTATCTAGTGACTGCCTGGTTGTGATGGTGAGGGCTCTCAATAAAGTTTAAGCCTGTTTGGTTACCTCAGATCCTTGTATTGGGGTTCAAGAGGGTCAGCTCTTGAGCCCAACAGCTGTACATGCATACTGTGTAAATGTGTGACAATAAAGAATGTTGATGTTTTTGCCTTTTCAGGGATGCCAACAAGCAGGGATTGCTAGGTTATGAGATTCAAGGGGGGTTTTGCGGAGGAATTGTTGTCATAATGTGCCTAGGTAGTTAGGGTCCGCAGTTGTCGGTTCCCCTCAAAATGTACTCCAGAATCATGCTTGGTTCTCGTATACATGTAGACACTTTGTCCCGGCAATATCTTCCCTTGAAAACGCTTGCACGACTCACCGCTAGAGTACCCTGCTTCAGCACAGCCCAGAAAGGTAAATGGGGCAAAGGGATGCAAAGTGTCTCTGTAACTATGAGGGGTCCCTAGGTTAAGGGGGATACCCAGTTACTGCCCAGGTAGCCAGAACCTGTATTGGAGTTCATGGGCACTCCAACCATAATTATGAGGTTGTGAGGGGACTCTTAGAGTCCAGTCCAAGTCTATGAGAGTGTGTGGGGAATATAGTCTTGTAGAAAATAAAGTGCTGCTTTCTATTCTATTCCCCATACCCAGAGACTTAGGACATGTAAAAGTATATTTTTCTTAACATTGTGTTTAGTAGAAAATGTACTGTTGTGCACGGTAAATGAGCTGGGACTTTCAGAACCGATGTTCTGAGAGACTGCCAGTGCTACCAAGTTGGTGCCAGTGAGTCTGCTGAGACATCGGAGATGAAAGTCACCAGAGAATGCCTGAGGTGTGAAGACCATTTGGGTAGGAGGGAAGGGCTCAAGTACCCACGTCCTGGGATGAATGGAAGTCGTCCGAACTACCATTTGCCCCACCAAACTTGGAGGAGCCTTACCCAGCGGGTGGCATCTGAATAGCAAGAGATTAAGGTGACAAACTTGCGCATGTCCCTTGGCAGATTCAGATTTCCTGCTTACCCAGACCAGCGTTGCTCTGATTGGGTGTGAAGAAAGTTCTCACGCAGTGATTGGGTGTAGTATTTTGTGAATGAACTCCAAAATACTATAAGAAACCCATCAGTCAATCCACCGAGAGATTCTCAGCACCAGAACTGCGGCGGGCTTTTTTGAAAGTGCTCTTGCGCGAATAGCAGAGCACCGGCTTCAGAAAAGTCTGCTCGGAAAATATTCTAAGACCCGCATTTTGCAACCAAGAAATCAGCGGCGGAAAAATTTCTGACTTTTGGCAGCCAAATTCTGAGAAGACAACGTAGCAGTCGTGGCTGCGATTGCAAGCCGTTTTTAGTTCCAGGAGTTTGGTACAAACACCCGGCAAGAAAGAGTCAAAGTTCTCAAAAGAGAAGGAAGCGGTGGCATGTGGAACGTCATGAAGATTTGAGTTCCAGGACATTTCGGGCTAAGTACCGGTCAAAGAAGAACTCCTGTTTAGAGTACCATACAGCTATTAAAGTTTAGTTTTTACCCCAGTTCCCAAGTAATTGTGTATTTTCTTATGTAGTGTGTGTATTATTGTGTGCATGCCTTTTCATGCAAATAAATTTAGAATTTATTTCACTTTACCTGTTTTGCTCAATTAATGATCCTGGTAAAAAAGGTGTAAATGCCTGGTCTCCCGTGACACTGGTCACATGAACTTCCCCAAAGAACTTTGCATATTTGGTCCTCTTGGACTGCTGCTTTAAAACTCATTAAAATTATTATTAAGAGTTGAATAAAATATTTTTAAAAATGCAGTAAATATTATTTAATACAGATTGGACTAATGAGAGCTCTGTAAAAAGCCGCATGTGAGACACAGGAGAGAGACTCCTTAGCCCACCCCCGAAGAAGTTCCATTGTCTCAGGAACTAAATGCAGCGTCGGGTTTGACATCAGGTGTGCGACAGATGCATAGGTGTCTGATCGTAGTCTGCAGCATCAGAGATATGCAGCTAAACTAAGATGTGGGCCACAGATGTGGATCCCACTAGCTAGCAATAGTAGCGTTGAGGTCTGTGCATCCTGATAGAATTACTGTCTACAACGGGAGATAGCTGAGTCACTTGCCAGCAAGTAGAAGTGTCTGCTTCATATACAGACATCACAAGTCACTGTAAGTAGCTCCAGCAGTATATATCCCCAGGTAGATCAGTTCACAGATCACTGAGGTTTGTCTGTTGCTAGATTTTTACTAAGTTCTTATGTGCAGGCTAGAGTGTTACATATTATGCCATATAGGTACACTCTGATGATTTTGCCACACATTGAAGATTTAGCTACAGTCATTTGATATTAGCATACATTGTTTCACTTCACATGATTGCCTTATACCAAAGCAACAACCACACAGGGACCTAGCTCAGTAACTGCATATACTGTTTTTACATGCATGATTGGCCACATTATGGTTAATTTACCTGTGCCATTTGACTATTGAGGAATCCACATATAGGATTTCCCAGAGCACACCCTCTTAGGTTTTAACCATTTTCTAATGTTTATGATATATTAATAAATTATTTGTTATTTTGATTTAGTAGAGTAGAGTGCACCGTTCTAGGGATCTTTTTCCTCTTTCTCTACATACACACATTTGGGATGACAGAAGGAGAGCAGAGAAGCCTACACACAGACACTGTCTTGAGCACACAGGCAGTGCTGAGATCAAGACATCCAGACACCCAGAGACCTATATTTCCTAGACACAGAGGATCCAGGAACATGCCAGAGACTAACGTGGAGGGCCACCTGTTTAAGGTACCTCCTGAGACTTTGGGGTGATAGGCTGGTAATGGGAATATTCCTCCAGTTCTGCAGATAGGGTCTGGGGAAGTAAGTTAGCCATTACAAAGGGATAGGGGTTTGTTATTTTGTTGTTTTTGTATGTTTTGCCTGGATAAAGGAACATGCTCAATAAAGCCAAGATATACAGTAATTTCACCCAAATCAGTCTCTTTATATGTACCTCTGCACACATCTCTTACATGGCTGATCATGTCTACCCCCATCATATCTGCTAAATTAGTTATTCCCGCTTTGGATGATTTTTTCAATGCTTGTGATTCCATCCTGGTAGAAATTCAGGATTCCCACATATTGGGGTCAGGGGAGATGGGAATGTGGTTATTTTATTGTCCCTAGATACTTCATCCCAGGCATAGTGCGCTGCTCTCCAATAGTTGGGTGCTCATATACACCTTTTGGGTGGTCTGTCCTCTGCCCATAGTTTGTTCTCGGAGCAGTGGTGCCATTTAAACACTGTATGCATTTGTGAGGCAAGATAGTATTTATTAATGTTTGGTAGGCCTAGTTCTCCTTATGATTTATGCCTTTATAATGTCTTTATGTTTGTCCTTGGTTTTTACACTCCATATAAACTTAGTAAAGTGTTCCAAACGGTATGGTTTGGAACAGATATATTATTCAAAACAGAATGTTTTTTTTTGATGCAGTTAATCCTACCTATCCAAGATATGATACACTTATTCCACATATTTAGATATCTTTACAGGTTCCTGTTTCGACTTGTATTGTATGTCTTTATTTATATAGCGCCATTAATGTACATAGCGCTTCACAGTAGTAATACATGTGGTAATCAAATAAATAATAGATAATATAAATAACAGATCATTGGAATAAGTGCTTTAGACATCAAAGTAACATTAAGGAAGAGGAGTCCCTGCCCTGAGGAGCTTACAGTCTAATTGGTAGGTAGGGAGAACATACAGAGACAGTAGGAGGGAGTTCTGGTAAGTGCGTCTGCAGCGGGCCAAGCTTTATGTATCATGTGTTCAGAATATCCACAGTGCTATTCATATGCTTCTTTAAGCAAGTGTGTCTTAAGGTGGGTCTTAAAGGTGGATAGAGAGGGTACAAGTCGGGTACTGAGGGGAAGGGCATTCCAGAGGTTGGGGCAGTCAGTGAAAAAGGTTTAAGGCGGGAGAGGGCTTTAGTTACAACGGGTGTAGAAAGAAGACATCCTTGAGAAGAACGCAAGAGTCTGGATGGTGCATAACGAGAAATTAGGGCTGAGATATAAGGAGGGGCAGAAGAGTGTAAAGCTTTAAAAGTGAGGAGAAGAATGGAGTGTGAGATGCGGGATTTGATCGGAAGCCAGGAGAGGGATTTCAGGAGGGGAGATGCTGAGACAGATCTAGGAAAGAGTAGAGTGATTCTGGCAGCAGTGTTTGGGGTCATAGGTTTGTAGCACCCTTTCCCCCACCCTAAAGGAGATTGTGTCGCTACCGATGTATTCTGGTATGGTGCATACCTGTGAGGTGGTACAGGAGGCTGGAGATCTCTGCAGTGGTATAAGGAGTGCATCAGAACAGCCTATACGTATGGTTTGTCATCAGTGGCAGCGCCTCCAGCCCAAGAGGATCCTTGTGTGGCCAGGTTGGACCTATGGGGCACTTCTTATTTGGGTAGTCATATTTCAATTAGCACACCAGAGGTATAACTGGGGTTTATTTGGTACACAACAGGATAACACAGGATAGTCCCTGAATATAGTACCCGGCTTGAGGCCTTGAATACCCCTCCTCAATAAACCTTACCCCCTAGTAGGGCAAGGCCTCTGCCTACTCCTTCTTAGGAGAGGCTCTCTGTAAACTCCTCATAGCATGGAGGGCAGCTCAGAACTTCCCCTTAAACCATTACTCTAACCTATAGAGGAAAAAAACTCCTTCCTAGGGAGTGGCTTGTAAGCCGGCCTACTTACAGTCATAGAACTTACAATAACAGGCTATTCCTGAACTTTATTGATAATACACACAGAACAATATAACAGACCCTGCAGGAATTACTTCCAACACAGACCACTCTTTACAGGGACTTACAGTGTTAGAGGGGACAGAGAATCGGTTGTCCAAGGGGACTTGGCTACAGGTTGGAAAGAGGCCTATCCTCCCAGCTCTGCAGATAGGGACTGGGAAAGTTAGCCCTTACAAAAAGATAGGCTGTTTGTTTGTGTGCTTACTTAAACTACATTGCTTAAAGCTATGGGCTCAATAAAAGCCAGGGTTTATTTTTTCGCCAAATTTATCTCCCTCGTTGTACCTCTGCACACGTCTTTTGACATCCACGTTTTTGGGAGAGATGGGGCTTGCACAATTTAGTTTGTCTTTCCCTGGTTTTAGGATGACAGTAATATGGACTTCGGACATGTATTGGTTCAGGTTTCCTGACTCCCTTATCGAGAGTTGAACATACCTTGGATATATACTATGATTGAGTTGGGAAAGGTTTTGTAATAGGTATGGGATAGGCCATCTAGGCCGGGGCTTTTCCCATTGGGCAGTTCCTTTATCACATTTTCTATTTCTTCCCATGTTATACTGTATGTGCGTCAAGACTAAGTCTTGCCTCAGGGTTAATTGTTTTAATTTTAACTTCTCTTAGGAAGTTTTCTATATCTTCTTCAATTTGTGCCTCCCTCCTATTTTGTGTGGTTTCTATATTGTATAGTTTTCCATAAAATAATCTAAACTTATCTTTTTTTGAGACTTGTGATACTATTCCATCCTGTTTTCGGATCTTGTTAACATTGTACTGACTTTGTTTCTGTTTTAATGGATTGGCTAGCAGTCTATCCATCTTATTCCCTTTCTGGTAATATTTATGTTTAAGCCAGAGCAATGGTTTTTCTAGTTTTTGTGTTGTTAAAAGATTACATTTTCCTCTTGCTGTTATTAATTCTGCCAGATCCTTTCTATCGCTGTTCCTTTACGGTTTGTTTCTACATTTTGTATAGTCTTGCTTAGTGTTATAATTTCTTTTTCTCTTAGTATTTTTCTCAGGGAGGTTTGTTGAATAAAGACCCCCCTGATTTCGCTCAATGGCTTACCATAGGGATGCTGTGGATATATTTTCAATATTGTTTTCAGTAAAACAATTTTTGAGTGCTTCCTATATTATTAGTACCACAGTGCTATTTTTCAGTAGGAACTCACTTAATTTCCATTCCTTTCTGTGTGAACCCTGCCGGCATATCAATTTCTAAGGTTACATGATCTGACCATGTGATCTTGCCAATTTCTATTTTTTCTATTTTACTTACATTAATTTGGTCTATATATAGGTAATCTATCCTGGAATAGCTATCATGTGAATGTGAGTAGTATGTGCAATCTTTCACCGATGGGGGTTTCCTGCTAGTTTTTGTGTGTCCTTTAGAGGTATCTAATGCCGGGTTCAATGCTATGTTGAAATCACCTTCCGAATATAGTGCCCCTTCTCTAAATATATTTATGATTGATAGCACTTCCTCTAGGCAGTCTATCTGTCCCACGTTTGGGACACATGTTTTTGCTAGCGTAATGTTCCTCCCTTTCAACTTTACTTTAATTAGGATGTACCTGCCCTCCAAATCTTTTAGTAATGATGATATCTAGTAATGGGAAGTTTTTACCAAGCAGTACGCCCACCCCATTTTCCTTAGATCTGGATGAACTGTAAAATGTGTTTCTTGTATAAATATTACCTCACTTTCAGCTTTTTGAACTCCGTAAGAGCTCTCCTTCTTTTTACCGGCAAGTTTAACCCTTTCACGCTTTGCGTTCATATTTTATATTCCATGTTTGGTGTTTGAATTTGCTAGTGGGGAGTGATGTCCCAGTAGCAGTTTCTTGCCCTGTTGGGATCATTACTACCTTTGGTATTTTCAGCATCTCATTCTGCACCTGTGTGCTGGTATTTTGGATACACTTCATGCCGCACGTGACTTTTTATATAAAAATATACATATACAGTACATAACTACAAACAATTCTGGGATCATTGTTTTGATATTCCAATTCCTGTGCATTATTCCTTCTTTTCACCTGAAATGGGGGGCTCTACTTTCAACAAATGGTAGCAGACAGGGCCACTTCTGTTTACACCAACTCTTTGTGTATTGGTTTAAGGAGTGAGTGTGCCTGCCCATTCAATCTGGCCGCACATGTTCTACAGTGGGTCATCTTAATCTTCCGTCCTCTTCAATCCTTCTCTGATTTAGCTTTTTGTAATTTGTGCGACCCTTTTGTTATGTATGTTTTCTTTGCATTGTATTTTGCTTAACACCAATCGTGGTACAGTAGTAGCGTTATGTGTCATCACTAACTTTCAAGCCTTGCTCCTATTTTGGTAGCTTGCTCTAGCAAATATTTCTAAACCTATTATTTCTTACCATTATTAATAACTTTGTTTAAATCCTTTACATTACCTTTTCCAAACATAATAACCGTATACACATTTCCTTATCATAATTAACTAAACATTTTTATATCTTTTTCTTTACTTTTGTAACTGGAGATTATAACATTGCAGTCATTAACAGATTACTTTTCTTAACTTATTTTCTTCTTAAGAGTTATGTTTGTCTCTCATTTTGTCGCAGTGTCTATCTGGCGAGTCGCATTTACAGCAACGTGCTGAGCGGTTCTGCCTTTTCTGACAACCAGCCTGCTGGCCTAACAGTAATATATATATATATATATATATATATATATATATATATATATATATATATATATATATATACACTGTATATTGCATTGTATGTCTTTATTTATATAGCGCCATTAATGTACATAGCGCTTCACAATAGTATATTTAATTTTAAACTAATATATATGTGTAGCCATGGCTGGACCAGCTACCTTTCTGCCTTTCCTGTCATGTAAGTTCTAGTAAAATCCAGACAGTGGCAGGCCATCTTGTGGGATTTTCCCCTCCTCCTACACCCTCTTTGAGTGAAAGAAGTGGAGATGACCTGGGAGTCTGCATATGTCCAATATGGATGCAGATCATGTGCCCTCCCTTTTTGCACCAAAGAGGAGGTGTCCTAAATTATAGAGTTGAACCCAGCCCTCACAGGGTGGGGTTCAGGCAGTTCCCTCTTCCCCTTCAAGGGATGAGGATGTAAGCCAAGTCTCCTCCTGGCTGGGAGGAAGACATGCTCAGTCCCTCATGGACTGGGTGCAATCACTACTCTGGTGAGGCCTCATCATTACCAGCAGGCCCGTACCATCCAGGAGCCTGGAAGCTATCCTGACAACTGATTGCAATCACTGTAATAACATCATGCCGAATAAAGACCATCCCTTTTTATATATCTGGCTGAGTCGCAATCTATTGGCCACATGTTATCTTTAACTGTGCATTGATATAGAACAAAGAGAACCAGGCGCGTACCTTATGTTTACGAATCAGAGATAAAAATGTAAATAAAGAATAGTTATTCAAACCACCAAATGCAGTCTCTCTAGGTGCTGAGAGGTAACCTTTAAATCCCCTCTGCTGCAACCCCAGAAAGGGAACATCCAAGGCCCTTAATAGAACGCAGTCGCAGTCGCAGCTGAGCAGCTGAGCAGAGGTTACCATCTTCCTGCACTCCGGACGCAGAGACAGGGCCACCTGCGACGAGACGCACCACTTGGCTACGTTGGTGGGCCGGGGATTTGTTATATGTGAGTGCTTTGTTGATGATTTTACTTTAATAAATGTATTTTAAATTTCATGCTGACACCTTGCCTCACTTATCCTAAACTGCTGGATTGGGGAGGAAACTATTTGATCGCGAGCATCAAGGAGGGGAGTCCCCATTGAAACTTTGCTCGTAAGCTAATACCTGTGCCCAGATTTCGGCTACTGTCCTGGATGGTTTAAGATATACCCCACAGATACCTTTTCAACACCCTTACTTACACTGGGCCGTGTAAGTATTATATTATTATTATTCCACATTATTTCATCCTACCTGTGTCCCCAATCCGACCTTTATCCTGGATGGGCTAGGATCTACCCCACAGATACAATTTCAATATCTGTACTTACACAGGGCCGTGTAAGTATATGAATATTATTTCACCTTGCCCCTCCCTCCCATAAGAGGTTTTCACCTCCTGTTTGGGTTTTCTACAGCAATAGTTTCTACAGTTGGAATGTTTTAACCCCTTGCTACCCCTATTTTGTCTGTCTTTAACTGTGCATGCAATGTCTTGTATATAATGTATACCCTGTTCACTTATGTAACTGTATTTGTAATCATGAATTATTTGTTATCTTAACTCTATGCCCAGGACATACTTGAAAACAAGAGGTAACTCTCAATGTATTACTTCCTGGTAAAACATTTTATAAATAAATAAAATAAATAAAGATGTATGGGATAAAAGACTGTCATGTTGTGGATTGCCTTCAGTTCTACCGGAGCCCACAATGGCTGGAGGCGCTGACACCAAGGAAGAATAACCAGGATCACCGTGAGCCTGTCCTGTTTCCCCACTACACCGCGGAACACTCAGCATCTCCTGAGCTAAACAGGTACCCAGCACCACACAGGACTGTAGGCAGGGTAAATCTCCCAGAGAGGGGGTGAGGGGTGGTAAGCAGTGCTACATATGTAACTGTGTTTCCTCCCTCTCTGGGAGATTCTTCTATTACACAGTGTGGTGCATACCTGCTGGCTCACAGTAGATCTGCGTCTCCTGCGTTGTTGTAGAGGAGAACAGGACAGGCTTCTGGGGTAGTAACTGATTCTTTCTCACGGTGACAGCACCTCCACCTCTTGCAGGCCCGAGGGATGTGGGGACAATCCCTGCAGGAGAACTTAATTCCCCTCCCCCTGATAGATTGTAGTCTCAGGCATGAAGATATATTTGAACAGGATCACTTTATTCTGACAGCACACTCAGTTGGTACAGCATACACATCAGAGATCACTTCTTGGGGCTTCACCCTCACGATGTACCCTGGACCTACACTCCAGGCCAAGGGGCCCTGAAGCAGTCCTTGCACTTACCTAACTTCCTGTTGGAGTAAGGGGTATAGTCTCCCATTCACTCCCCCAAGGGAGGGAATGCAGATTGGCAGAGCCCTGCACAATTGTTAGGGTAGACCAGCCTCTCTCAAGGAGGTAGAGGCACTGACTAAATTTAGCAGTGCAGCTCCTTAAGTACAAGGGAAGTAGGTACAGGGTCTGAGTCCCTGATTGGACACGCACAGGCCTTTTCGCACCGCCTCCCCTGTCAATCAAGAAGCTGCTGTGAGGGGGAAAAACCATGATAACTCCTGGCACCTGTTCTTACCAGGGCTCACTGCCAGGAGGGGGCAGACTGGTAACCAAGGAAACCAATCCTGGCTACATATATATATATAATAAAACTTAGAATGCATATGTGTTACACGGAACAATAAGCTAAAGGCCGGGAAGGAAACTACAATGCAGGACATCAAGCCCAATCTGGCGGTAACTACGCTAGAAAGATAACAGAACAGAGCAATTTTATGCATAGCATAGTGCATTCATAAGGGCAATAACTTTGTCTACTCCTCTATGTTTGTTTATATTCATGTGTGATTGTTTTGTGTGGGTGTGATGTAATATGCCAAAGAGAGTCAGGCGAAACAGACCTGCTTTTGTTTAGCATTAACTAAGTGATCCCTCGAGAGCACATGAAAAGCTCTTGTAGCCTGTAGACTTTACACACACAAACAAAAGATAATTGTACGTGCTCCCTGCGGCAGATTAGCATGCAGCATACAGTATATACATTCATCAGGCACTTTGTTCAGCCTCACAGCACTAACTTGCATTGTGACAAATACTGGGAGACAAATGTAACCCTGTTTCCCCCAACCAATCTCACATTTGGTCTCTCTGGGAAACTCGCTCTGGTTACATGGAATAGTGTGGTGCATACCTGCTGGTAACAGGGGGCCCTGGGTCTCCCGCATGGTGGTATAGGAGAGTGACAGGACAGGCTTCTGGGGTCTTGCCCGAATAGTACTTACAGGTGCAGCGCCTCCATCTCGTGCAGCCCCCAGGTGTATGGTGAGAAGTCTCTGCAGAAGAATCTCTTCCCCCCCCCCTCCCAATAGACTTCACTCTCAGGCAGGAGGTATAATAAAACTCAGGATTCTTTATTGGTCTCTGTATTCAGCAGCAGCAGTTGATAACAGCTTGGAGGGTGTCCACCCTCAGGATGTCCCTGGATCCACACCCAGCCAAAGGGCACAAAGACTGGTCGTTGCTCTTCCCTTATGCCCTGGTGGGATAAGAGGTAACAGTTTCCCTCCACTCCCCTAAGGAGGTCCTCAAACTACCAGAGCGCTGGCAGCTTAGTTTGGGTAAACCAGCCTCTATCACGGTAGAGGCAAACCGGCTAAATACAGGAAGTGTAGAGCCTTAAGTACAAGTCCAGTAGGCACCACCCCTGTGCTTCTGATTGGACACAAGGCCTGATGACACTACCTTCCCTGACTCAATGCACTGCTATGAGGGGGGAAAATCCATGATTACTCCTGGCAAACCTACCCTTAATAGGCTTTACTGCCAGCAGGAGAGCAGACCTATAGCCCAAAAACCAATCAGGGCTACACAAAAAAGAAGGTGGGTTCCCTGTTCATGGTCACCAATTTTCTGCTATACACTTTGTGTCGGTTTAAGGACAATCAGAGTTGCAGATTTTGCACTTTGAAATCTACGCAGATCTTTTTCAGCATTTCAGAAAGGACCCATGCTGTTTTGAAAGCTGAAAAGCAGCAATACAGGCATACCCCGCATTAACGTACGCAATGGGTCCAGAGCATGTATGCAAAGAGAAAATGTACTTACAGTGAAGCACTACCTTTTTTCCATTTATCGATGCATGTACTGTACAGGCAGTCCTCGGTTATCCAATGGAATCCGTTCTGGAAGTAGCGTTGGATAGTGAAACCGTTGTAAAGTGAGTTCCATGTTAATCAGTGGCGGTGAGCATTGGATAACACATTCAGGCCGTTGGATAACACATTCAGGCGTTGGACAACGCACTCCGGCATGGAAAAACGGCCATAGGGTTGCATTGTAAAGTGTTGGTTTGCCATTCATTGTAAAGTGAAACGTTGGATAACGAGGACTACCTGACTGTGCAGCAATCGCCATATACGTGCATAACTGATGTAAATAACGCATGTGTAACAGGCTCTATAGTCTCCCCACTTGCGCACAGCTTTGGTACAGGTAGGGAGCCGGAATTGCTGTTCAGGACGTGCTGACAGGCATATGCGCTAGCTGCCATTTGCCTGTTGGGCGATATGTCCTGGGGTATGCCTGTATTTATATTTAAATGTAATCATGCTCACTTAGAATTGTTTTAATTCTATGCAGACCTGTAGGCATACAGTACATAACATTTTATTATATGAATACAAAGTGTATGTAGCACTGTTTCCCCCTGAAGACTGAAGCTACTAATGCTGTTCTATATCTGTTTGGCTCGCAGGAGCCTAAGCCTCTGCCACTGGGAGCCTGGGGTGATGTACTTACAATACTCTTGGTGCAACGCCTCCACCTGAGAGGGATACCAACAGAGTGGGAGAGGTCCCTCACAGGACACAACTCAATGGTACACTCTTGGTATAAAACAATAATAACCTTTACTGACATATGAATACTCCACGTTCTATTAGAGTTACTTATAACACAACTACCCACGCACCATGCAAGGTGTAACCCTCCACCGTGTACCCCACACCGTGTCCACAGTCTGTGTAAAGCCCATGGGCACTCTACCCGTGTAGTGTCCACAATATGACCCCCACCCTGGTCCTGTGGTCAGCGCTGCCACTATGTGTGTGTGCTTTGGTTGATGCACGTATTTAACGATACCTGCCCAGTGCTTCAGCACCTGGGCCCGTAGAGATCTTCACAAAGGATCCGCTGAATCTTCATTGTTAAGATGTCTCAGGTAGTACTGCTGCGGCAGAGTTTATTCGAGCATTTGCCCGTTCTCTGCCGCAGCAGTAGCCTGGCGCGCGCCCGAGAGTGACGGGCGCGCGCCGAAGCAGTGGAAGAGCGCCCTCCGATCGGGGCGCTCTCCCTACCGCTGCCGGGTCCGCCGGGTCCCCCGGAACCCCCTGCCGCTGTCCCGCGATCGCGGGACACCAGGGCTCCCTCGGGGAGCCCCTGGACGCACGTGCAGGGGGCGCACGCTCCCGATGACGCGTGACCGCGCGTCTATGACGCGCGGCACGCCGAGGGGCGGCCACTAGCAAGCCGGGAGATTTCCCGGCTTGCGGTACCGACCACACTCGGATAAAGTGTGTCGGTACTGTATGCACAGCAACATATGGAAGGGTTGATTTAGCTTCTGACATACATTTAACCATATTGTTCAGTTTTCACCTCTGCAATATTTCCAGAATCAACCGCCACCTCATTACTTTCTCCCATTTCTCCCTCCAAGGGAACTATGTACTAAGACAAGTTTTTAAAAATAATGCTCCAATATTTGCCCCATGTACATGTCAGCTAGAAATATGGGGAAAGTCAAAGATGTAAAAACTGCTTATTACAATTGTGCTCCAAACAGTGGTGTAAGGCAAGGGTGCGCAAACTTGCGGGCGCAAGATTTTTCAGGGGGGACGCGGCGGTTGCAGGGGCTTTCCCCAAGGCCTTTAAATTAAATGCCGGGGGATCGCGTGAGGCCTCTGTACCTTCACTTACCTTGTCTCCAGCAACGCGTCGCCATGGCAACATGTCAAATGACATCACGTTGTCATGGCAACGTGACATCACGTGACACCGCATCGTAATTTGGTGCCGGAGACATGGTAAGGAGGGTGGCGCGAGCAAGGGGGCAGTGCATACAGGGGGGCGCAGGGGGGGAAAGTTTGTGCACCCCTGGTGTAATGTGTTAAAATGCACTTTCTCTGCGCCAACATTGTCTTAGTACATAGCCCCTATAACTTTTCCCATTCTTCACTCTCCCCTTGAAACTCCCTGCCCTATGCCATTAGACTTTATACAATGCTCTACACCTTTAAAGATATCCTATATTCTAGCATCACTATAAAAAACCTACGCGACAGCTTCCTGATATTCTTACATTATTATCCTACTATTTCCACTATCACTAGTCACCCTACGGCAACAAGAAAGCCATCCCTCCAAGCTGCTACAGATGTAGCGCAACTCAGTGTTCCCAGAGGAAATGTGGTTCCCGTCCTCCGACAGACCATGGTTACTATGACCCATATTTACTAAGTATAGCAGGGTCATCCTGACTACTATTTTGCCCTTCTCCTGGCAGTAAGCCCTGGTATAGCATGCCTGCCAATAGTCATCATGGGGTTTTGCCCCTAACCTTTGGTACTGCACTTGAGTGACAGCAGAAGGTGGTACATCCTGTTGTAGCTGGGACAAGGGGTGCCTGCCTCCTGGCTGTACTTAAGGACAGGACTGCCCTAAAGTTAAGGGTTGTTCCTTCCCTCTGAAGAAGACAGGTCATACAATTGGGAGCCTGGGATTGGGGCCTTCCCATGTGCTCTTTCCTCCGGGAGAGAGTGAGTGTGGACCATACCTCTGCCGCCGCCAGCGAGGTGGGGAAGAGCTAGGATGGCTGTGGGTGCCCTTGGCCTATAGTGACGGTCCAGGGACCATCATCCAGTGAATACTGACAGACTGTATCCGGCAGGAGACTGCTGAGTAACTGTTACTGCAGTAGTAATAAACCTGTTCCTGTTTTGCAATATACCTCCTGCCTGGTGCGTGACCTTACAGGGGGAGAGGTAATAAGTTCTACTGTGGAAAATCACCTTCAGTTCCTGAAGTCCATGGCAGATGTCCTGCGCTTTAAAAACAAAGCAAAAAAGAAAAGCGGGTATGGTAAACTTTACTTGAATTGCCCCTTCATTGCCTATCCCTCCTCACTGTTCCGTTCCTGATTTCTCTGTCTGGCCACTACTTTGCAGAATGTACACCATGGGCAATATATACTAAACGGTTCCATGCCATAAGACATTCTATGGCCCATTGCCATGCAGGGGTCGTAAATGAGTCTTCTAGTGCCTTCTAGTGCCATACGGTGTCTCATGGCAGAGCACCACATAATAAATATTGCTCTATACATTGTCTATGCTACAGGACTTTTATGTCCAGCCCCCTCTCCCTCTCCTCTCCAAACTCTTACATTAACATTTATGGACCTTAATAGCATAGTGAAAAGGGACGTGTGAAATGAAACCACAGATCCTACAAGGGCAGGACACTGCAACTATTGCATGTGAATAATTCACTGATGAACCAAGCAGAGATTGCTATTTCATAATTATTGATTAGAAAGAATTGAAAGGTATTCAATTTAGCGATTTTAAAATGTTCACAAGTAAACAGCAATACATCACTTATCCAGAAAAATCCTCAAATTATGTGGAAAGGAAAATGTAGTTGTTTACATGAGATATAATAAAGGGCAAATATATACAAGGCTAATGGTCTTTATAGAAGATCTGTGTGACCTACAGTAGTTTGGCTATTTATTTTCCATTATTCAAATGAATATACCTTTGTATTTAAATGTGTATAGGCTATGATTGCTTATCTCTCATTCTCTCATTTAAGTGTCCCGTGTCAAGGCTTTTATTTTCTTCATCTTAATTTATTAGTTGCTCGTATAAAATTCAGCTTTTTGGATAATTGAGGGTGACTCTCCCCAACACCCCAAGCTTTTTCACCAGTGAATAAAATATAGCAATTTTATACCCACACCAAATGTCTTTTTTTTTTCTTCAATGTTTATGTGAAAATTTGCAATCCATGCGATACTATAGCTAGAAAATCAGTCACTTGTAACCTGAATTTAACTGGCATAATTTCCTCTGTAATATCTAAATCTATTCGGGATGTCATTGGAAAGTTCACAAATCTGATTTACTTTCAGAACTAAATGGAGCTCCATTAGAATCGTCCCATTATAGTAATCTAACAAAATATAATGGAAGTCATGTCATCGCTAGATAATAACATTAATCAAATTCTGCCGCTAACATCAAACCCGGCCTTTTCTAAAGACAGTAACAAGCAAGAGCCTAATTTCAGAATGTGTGAAAGAAGACACACTGCACTCACAGTTGTAGCCTCTTCAACTCTGCGGCTGTTACACCAGGAAGATTGATGAGTTGAAAGGGGCGAAAGAGGACAAAGGGAGGTAGAGATAATTGGAGTGTAATCCAGTGATAGATAATAGGAGGCAGATGAGAGAGACTGACAGCAAGTGATACTGTACAGTATGTGGCAGAAAAAAACAAAACATGTGGCTGCAGGTAGCTAAATATTAGGCTAATAGATATGTGGGGGAGATATTAGATGAGGCACGGCCATCAAAAGAATGGAGGTATGGAAAGAAAATGAGAAATAAATTGAATGGGTAAGCATAGAGTATGAGCACAGTAAGAGAGAATGGCAGTTCGGATTGATATATTAGACTATGAAATAGTATTAGCAATAAAATGGTAAAATAAATAAATATAGTGTATATGCTCACAAGTGATCTTTTTATTTGATAGATATATATACAAAAAGAGAAAAGTAGCACTCTGGTTTACCAAAATAGATAATCCAATTTTATTCAATGTCACAAAACAATAAAAACACAGCAAGAAAATATAAAAAAACATAGCATGGACCCCTTGCACGAGGACTACAAATGAAACACTGAAGCTGAGAACCAGTTGGATCACTATGAAACAACAGGTAACTATTAGCTTATGCTAGGAGTGGAGAAATATGTCTGCAAAAAGGTCATCAAATTGCCAACAATGATACAGTTGTTGCAAAAATTCACTCCATAAATGGGATACAGAAAGTGCTATGAGTTTGAATGTACAGACTAATATGTAAACATAACACAAAGCGGCACTCTATAAGAAAGTGTCCTGACATAGCTGGTATGCAAACATGTAGTAGAGGAGGATGGCTTGTCAACAATGATAATAAAGGCAAGTAGAGTATAAAAATCCTCATGAATTATATGCAGCAGCAGTAAGCAGTCATAGGTTGTAACAATCAAAATAGATATGCACAAACACAATCAAAAAAGTGTATACATAACTGACAATCCCAGGAGAGACCTACTGCACCGACACACTTTATTCGAGCAAATACCCAGTATGTACCTGGCAGATACCTGGAATGCGCCGCTCCTCACCTCTGACAAGCCCCGTTGCGTTTGCCTTCCCAGCCTGGGTTCATGCCTGGCTGACGGGCGGCTGATCTGTTAAATGATAATGATTAGGATTTAATAGGCTGCAATGCTTCGTGTGTCTACCAGATGGCATAAATTCATGAATTGTAATGCAGTATATATATATATATACTGTGCAGTATTGCAGCCAGCGGGAATAAAATGCTTCAATCCCTGCTTGGAAAATACCTCAATGCACTCGGGCAGAAAACAGTCACAAACCTCAATACACCCGGGTAGACCCGAATTCGTGGGACTAGCCGAGCTCGAATAAAGTGTGTCGCCAGTGTAGCAGAAAAATCAATATACATCCTTGGTCCTAAATTCAAAGCGACACTCATGTAGTATAATTATGTGCTCTCATAGAGAAGAGAGAAATTCAGGGGGACCTGCCCAGCGCTCCCACTCCTACGCGTTTCGACCAACTGTCTTAAACTTGGAGTGATGAGTGAATGACTACCTGGGCTTCTCTATGTTCCTGTAATCTCTCACATGTATTCTCTCGCGTAGGAGTATATATATAGATAAGCAATACGATACCGTTTTGGAAACGAAATCAGCAGGCAGCACTCCAGAATTGATCAAACAAGTGTATTGAAAGAATAGACACAACACCGACGTTCTCCCAAGTCTTTCAATACACTTGTTTGATCAATTCTGGAGTGCTGCCAAAACTGTATCCTATTGCTTATTCTTCATTATAGAATCTGCACTCACACCAGTGACTGCTATTACGGAGTGCCTTTTGTTCCTTTTCTATGATATATATATATATTTAAATTAAATGTTGTGCTTGTTCGCAACTTGAATTAATTAATATTGCCTTCATATCATTATTGTGTAATAATAATTGTATCTATTTTGTGCAGTACTTTTGGGGTTTGGATATATTTTGTGCCCTATATACCTCTACTATGTCTCTGTTTTTTTCATATTACTGTATATATGAGTCTGACATCAGCTTCATGAAGGATTACATTGGATTTGGGTGTTATTTTCTCTCTCTCTTTCTCTGTCTGCCTGCTGAGTGGTGTGCAGTGCTACTTATCTATCTCAATTTAGTGCCTACCTGTGCCAGCCTGGTGGATATTATGCCTGCCATCCTGCCTGTCTACCTACTTTCACCTAACCCTGTAGTAGTCATAAGTTTAGAAGCAAGCAGCACAGACAGCCAGTTAACTTGTTACCCTCCTTCTAATCCTGCTCCTTTATCAGACAGCAAAGAATGACTAGTTTTTGAAGGCTATATATTTGTGGTTGCTTATAGCAATGCAGGCCTTTGAATTTTTGACTAAGGATTATATTAATTAATTGTCCATATATATTCAGTGGTTGACAAATCACCAAAAAATCTACTCGCCACACAAAAAAATCTACTCGCCACCTAGTACCAAACGTGTGCTTCTTGGGCCAATATTTACTCGCCCGGGGGTTAAATCCACTCGCCCGGGGCGAGCAAATGTATAGGTTTGTCGAACACTGTATATTTGTATATGAATGCTCCATATACAAATCATGTAAATTAGGAAAACATTTCCTACCATATTGAAGATCATATTTATGAACAAATTAATGTTTCCTTCACGTTTTACTTTTAAGCTATATTTTTCTCACACTGATAATACACTCTGTTGCAATTGTACTATGATTGTTTTTCATAGGATAATAATGTAAAAAAATAAAGTAGTACATTCTTGGCGCCTCCATCCCACGCGTTAATATGAGATGGAACAGTAACTAGTAATTTATAGGACATGCATATAATAAACAAGCCATGTACTGTTCCAATGAAAAGTCAAGTGCCAACCTAGATGTTACAAACATTGGTGGCTGCTGGCCGGGCAAGTCAACTAGTGCTAATTCCTGATGTAGAGGCAGTAGGGGGCCCCTGCTGCAGCCGCAGTGGAATGAGGTGGTGAGCGGTGCTTAGGGTGTACATACAGTAGTGAACAAATAGAGAGAGAACCCTGTATAGCACTCAGGTTCACGCTCTGATGATAAGTGAGTGATTTAAAACATATTCTTTATTGATAGAATCATATATTAAAATAGTAGATGTTGGAGCAACGTGCTGGAGGTAGGTTGATCCTAGATAATAATAGCCGTATTGGCTCCGGATCAGACGACATCTTATATACCAGATATATCTGTAATAGAAAACTGGTAACAGAACAGCACAGAGATCCTGATGTGGACCTGTGTGGTAAGTGCGTGCTGAGAGGTGTGCTCAAATGGGTACTGAGACTACTTATCACTTAATGGCAGGATCTGCGTAAGCCCTTAGTAAGGTGGTAAGTGTGATCTGTAGTTACTAATAAACACTGGGAGCAAATATACTATGATTATCAGTGGTCTTGTGTGCTATCAGCTAAGTTACCACTCTGTAGTAATGGTGTGTCTAGCTAAGTGTCAAAGTGACCTGAGGTAACCTCGAGGTGCTGTGCTGCAGGGATAAGTGTCCTGCATATACCTCCTTGGCTATGTGTAACAGGTGGATTACGCTGACTACGAGCAGAGGGTAAGGTAAAAGGAACCTTTGTCAGGGAGACACTGTAGCTAGAAGATATATAACACTGGTCTTATATCAGAAGGTAAGCTGAGGGTTTGCACAGAGAGTTAACCTTTGTGCTGCTGTCTGAAATACCATGTACAGCAGCGCAGCTTGAGTGTTACTGCAGGTAACTTAAAATCAGTACACCTAAGGATAGTGAGCACTTTCTTTATAAACACTGCACATTAGAGGCTCAAAGTGACCATCGGGGCACTTTTACCCTGTATATCCTGCACGAGCAGGCTGCTGCATAAACTCGCGGTTAGAGACACATAATGCGGAGGCAGTCACTGGTCTGCGCGTGCACGTGGGAGATAGGAGCCGACGCGCGCGTTTCGCGAGAGGCTTTCTCAAGGTGAATGGTAAGTATTGTTAAGGGAACCCTGCAGGTAGGCAGGTATATATAGGGCCTCCAGAGAGATGACGTCATGGATTAACCCCTGGTGCGCTGAGGTGTGCTTGGTGCTGTTGCAGGAACACAGTGAGTATGCCAATGTTAATAACTGCATACCTAGCACACTATGTATTAAAGATCTGACTGTTGTGTTGTCTTGTTATTACTTATTGTCAGATAGATGCACAGTAGAGCAGAAATAGGCTCATTCTGTGCTACCGGGGTAGTGTCAAGGAGATGCCTAATAAATAGTCATGTTATAGTTATGTGAGGGTTCAGAGATGCCCTACTTAAAGTGATGTCACCACTGGTAGGTGGCAGTAATCAATGTACAGGACTATGGAGTTGCCTGATGCCGTGATGGCAGAGCAAGTAGGATGAGTGGGGGTATTAGTGATCGGATGGGGGAGAGGTGTACAGAAAGACAGTGAAAGTGGAGATATGGTCTGTGTCATAGATACAGCTATGGAGAGTCATGGCAGCTGTCTCAGGGGTGGGGGCTGTCACAGAAAAGGAGTATACAGGAATCCCTCATTGAGACCTCTAGGTGATAGCGTCCCAAGTGTGTAAATCCATTTGGACTCCTTTTGGAGGAGGGCTTTGTCCCAGTCTCCCCTTCTTTGTCCCAGAGTGGTGTGGTCACAGAAGGTGGTCACAGAAGGTGACAGCTTTCAGATCCCCGCCATGACACAAGTTGACGTGTCTCGACAGGGGTTTGTCAGCCATAGTCCTGTACATTGATTACTGCCACCTACCAGTGGTGACATCACTTTAAGTAGGGCATCTCTGAACCCTCACATAACTATAACATGACTATTTATTAGGCATCTCTTGACACTACCCCTGTAGCACAGAATGAGCCTATTTCTGCTCTACTGGGCATCTATCTGACAATAAGTAATAACAAGACAACACAACAGTCAGATCTTTAATACTGCACCGACACACTTTATTCGAGCAAATACCCGGTATGTACCTGGCAGATACCTGGAATGCGCCGCTCCTAACCTCTGACAAGCCCCGTTGCATTTGCCTTCCCAGCCTGGGTTCATGCCTGGCTGATGGGCGGCTGATCTGTTAAATGATAATGATTAGGATTTAATAGGCTGCAATGCTTCGCGTGTCTACCAGATGGCATAAATTCATGAATTGTAATGCAGTTTATATATATATACTGTGCAGTATTGCAGCCAGCGGGAATAAAATGCTTCAATCCCTGCTTGGAAAATAACTCAATGTACTCGGGCAGAAAACAGTCACAAACCTCAATACACCCGGGTATACCCGAATTCGTGGGACTAGCCAAGCTCGAATAAAGTGTGTCGCCAGTGTACATAGTGTGCTAGGTATGCAGTTATTAACATTGGCATACTCACTGTGTTCCTGCAACAGCACCAAGCACACCTCAGCGCACCAGGGGTTAATCCATGACGTCATCTCTCTGGAGGCCCTATATATACCTGCCTACCTGCAGGGTTCCCTTAACAATACTTACCATTCGCCTTGAGAAAGCCTCTCGCGAAACGCGCGCGTCGGCTCCTATCTCCCACGTGCACGCGCAGACCAGTGACTGCCTCCGCATTATGTGTCTCTAACCGCGAGTTTATGCGGCAGCCTGCTCGTGCAGGATATACAGGGTAAAAGTGCCCCGATGGTCACTTTGAGCCTCTAATGTGCAGTGTTTATAAAGAAAGTGCTCACTATCCTTAGGTGTACTGATTTTAAGTTACCTGCAGTAACACTCAAGCTGCGCTGCTGTACATGGTATTCAGACAGCAGCACAAAGGTTAACTCTCTGTGCAAACCCTCAGCTTACCTTCTGATATAAGACCAGTGTTATATATCTTCTAGCTACAGTGTCTCCCTGACAAAGGTTCCCTTTACCTAACCCTCTGCTCGTAGTCAGCGTAACCCACCTGTTACACATAGCCAAGGAGGTATATGCAGGACACTTATCCCTGCAGCACAGCACCTCGAGGTCACCTCAGGTCATTCTGACACTTAGCTAGACACACCATTACTACAGAGTGGTAACTTAGCTGATAGCACACAAGACCACTGATAATCATAGTATATTTGCTCCCAGTGTTTATTAGTAACTACAGATCACACTTACCACCTTACTAAGGGCTTACGCAGATCCTGCCATTAAGTGATAAGTAGTCTCAGTACCCATTTGAGCACACCTATCAGCACGCACTTACCACACAGGTCCACATCAGGATCTCTGTGCTGTTCTGTTACCAGTTTTCTATTACAGATATATCTGGTATATAAGATATCGTCTGATCCGGAGCCAATACGGCTATTATTATCTAGGATCAACCTACCTCCAGCACGTTGCTCCAACATCTACTATTTTAATATATGATGCTATCAATAAAGAATATGTTTTAAATCACTCACTTATCATCAGAGCGTGAACCTGAGTGCTATACAGGGTTCTCTCTCTATTTGTTCACTAATTCCTGATATAGCCAGGTCTTTCCCCATGTCCCCTTACATACATGTGTATGTTGTTTCATTTATTTTACATTGTATTAAATTTGTAATAATCCTTTTATCAATCCTTTCAGTGCTTTTTGTTTGTTTTGTAAGTTAAACTATGATCTTTTTTCTTTTGTCTATTTTTATCTTTGTCTTATATGTTTGTCTGTCCCGATTGAGACTTCGTTGAAGATTCCTCCCAGGAATCCTCTTCATTCTTGTTGGACTTTATATTTGGTCAGATTTTATATTTTAGAGGCGCCGGTTCTCCCCCTTTTTTTATACACAAATTACAGTTACTTAAAAGATACGTGTTGCTCTGTGATGTCTAACCCCACCATGGTTCTTGCGGTCTGTTATATCCTATATAGATGAGACAAACTCAGACCCAGACCCTAATATCTCCATACTAAGACACCTAGAGATATAAAGAGGGGTTACAATTACATTGTATAGCATTGCATTAGTGCCTATCAGTGACCATATACATTACATTCTGTGGCTCCTCTTTATCACGCTCTCCTCTTTCTGTCACATTCTGGGCCTTTGCCTTTCTTGAACCTCCATTCCTCAGTTGCTTCTACCCCTGAAGCTGTGATGTGATCTGTCTCCTCCTCCTCCTGTCGACCCAGTTCCACTGCTGTCTGCATGGCCAGTTTTTTCTCAATCGGTCACTCTTTGGACCATTTGCTGTAGTCATAACTGGTAAGTCTAATTTGTTCAAGAGTAGAAATATGTCCTTTGGTCCCATTATGATGGCTGTTTTCCCTTGGTGCATAGCAATTACTTTAAAGGGGAACCCCCACTTGTATTATATTTAATTTGTTTGCAGGTGTTCCGTTATGTCTCATCTCATATCTACTTTGCCGGGTAGCAAAGGCACAGTCCTGAAAGATTAGTATCTCTGCAACTTCATACCAAATCTGACCCATCTCTCTGAGCCTCCCCATCACTTCCATCTTGTCCATGAACTAGTGCATTTTCACTATGATGCCGCAGGGTGGATCTGACTCACTGGGTTTTGCTCTGAGTGCTCTGTGAGCTCTGTCAATAACCAGTCATTTGTCCAGTGTGTTTTTTAACATGTAGATGAGGGGATTCTGTAGATTTTTGGGGATTTCTGAGGCTAGCACCGCTTCAGGTAGACCTCTGGTCATTTTGCCTTCCTCCTCTCCATCAGCTTGTGGCATTGTAGGTGTGGATTATACAGCTCAGATTTGGTCTAATTTCTCTTTCAGTCAGTTTTTCCTGAATTTTTTTGTGAGCTCCTGGTTTTCTCTTCTCAGAGGCAACGCCTCTGTTAGTAGTTCGCTTCACTTCAGTTTTTCATCAGTTTCTGTTGGTTTATAAAGTGTTTGTAATGCGTGTGTTCCTGTGTGGAGTCGGAGCTCTCTCCTGAAGCAGCCATCTTGAGGAGCTGCAGGCAAGCCCCCTCCCTTTCTTTTACTTTTATCCTAGAACTGTGTATTCGAAGTCCTGCTGTTAATAGCCAAGCCCAACCGAAGAACATTACACACACTATTCCTTACATCTCCTCTTCCTTCCTTCTAGATCAGGTCTGCACAACTCCAGTCCTCGAGGGCTGCAAACAGGCCAGGTTTTCAGGATATCCGTACTTCAGCACAGCTGGCTCAATCAGTGCCTCAGTATGACTGAGCCACTGATTGAGCCAGCTGTGCTGAAGTAGGGATATCCTCAAAACCTGGCCTGTTTGCGGCCCTTGAGGACTGGAGTTTTACAGGCCTGTTCTAGATTGTAAACAGCTTAGGGCAAGAACCTCCTTCCTATTGTCCCAGTTGGTTTAACATATACTGTATGTTACTTTTTGTCATACAATGTTGTCGTCCTCTTCACACATTGTACTGCACTGAGGAATATGTTGGCACCATATGAATAACACGCTTCAAATTCCCATATTGTGATGAACGACAGTGTTGGAACGCTCTGAGACAAAATGTAGGCCTGATAAGGGGATCACTGGTCCTAAGTGTGGGTTCGCCCTTTGTTTACCATTGTGACCACGGGGGCTGTCATAATTGTTTTTCTTGTTGATAATTGCTATAACCAACCACCTCCTTCCCCTACCAATTATATTTCTATTGTATTTCAATGATTTTATTTTTCTTATCTCATTTTAAAATCCTGCATTGTCTGGTACATCTGAATTGGACCCACATGACGGCCTTACTGTCTACACTGCATTAAGGAAAATGCCATTTTAAATCCCTTCAACACTGGCAGTTTTGCACTACAATGTACAGTTGCCATCTGGCTTCAGGTCACTAGTTGCAGTCAGTTCAGTATTTTTAATTGGCATTGGAGATTTAAATGCCCAAACAAGCTAAAGCTGGCCCTGGAGCTACCATCCACATTAAAAGAAAAAGACATGGCAAGTTCAGATTTTTAAATCTCTCAGCATTAATAAAAACCTTGACTGCCTGAACCGGTTGGGGTGATCTGAAGCCAGGTGGAAACCCCAGTGTAATGAGCTGCTTGCCCCGCCAGCACAGAAGGATCTGAAGCTGAAACCAATCTTGCATGCTGTCTGGCATCTCGACAGGGAGCTTATTAGAGGCTTTGCTGAGTCACATCATATAGAAATGTGAAAATAAGCGAAGGGAAAGACGTGGTAACTACAATACCTTATTTGTAATTATCAGACATGTCCTGAAGTGTAAGGTATAATATACGTCAGTGGGATAGTGTGTTAAAGCTACCAAACGTGCCAGAGCACTCACCCTCTTTTGTGACACTCTTTTGACTTACTAACAACAGCTGGCCAGCGAAGTATTTGTCAGATATTTAACAAGCCTCAAACAGCAAGGTGCACCTGCCAATATATCTATAAGGAAGCAACAAGCTAAATAAAGTCTAATACAAATTAATTTTTGGGAGTGTCTGTCAGAGAACAGTTTAATTGCTCTTTCAAGATGCATTAGCACCAGCTGGCTTCAGCAGTGAATAATAATCTCTCCAGCACTGGAGAAGTTAAAGTTGAATTTGACTGACAGTATATGAGCTGCTCAAAGGATAATAGTCTTAGCTAGCACTGTTCGAAGCAATGTACTTATACTGTAGTAGTAACATTTATAAAAGTACTGTATTTCTTGCCCAAGAGCTCAATCTATTTTGGTAATTGATGCAAAATAAGATAAAGAGATTTATGTTTAGAGTGTGAAGACCCTCTGCTTGTATATGTATATCTTTATTTGCCTATAAAAAAAATGTTAGGTTTTTACTCTTGTTATTCTGCGGTTGCATTTTTTTTTTTTATCATCATGGGTGTTGGACCAGAGTCTGATGCTTTATGCATTGTGTCTGTGCCAATATTTCTACCTGAATAGAACTGTGATGAATAGGGAAGAACAAGGGAGTTATAAGATGTCCTACTGTGGTATTGATTTTGTATAGAATAAACACGAGTATTATAGATGGGCTATTAAACAGAAGCAAGAGAAATGTATATAACAAGGCACAGACAAAACCATATTTGTTACATGTGAAATTTGTGCGGACCGGTAATTTGAGAAGATTCTGGAGTCCCACCCTGTCTTATTGTTCCCCCTGGATAAAAGACTAGCAATAACATCTGACAAAGAATTGAGCGAGACAGAAAGACACAGACTGGTGCTCGCCATTCAGCTTTGGTTTCAGCTGTGTGTCTATGACCTTCAATACACAGTAAAGCCTTTAGTGAAGACACTTCAGAAACAGCTTCCATTTTCGAATATTTTTTTTGTATTTTATGCAGTGTAAAAAAAAAAGCATGTGAGCCCAGAAAGAACCAATTTTAGCTTGATTATTTGCTACTAACAGGAATTCAATTAACTTCTCTGCCATAGAAAGTCTCTTCTGTGCCATGAACTTCCACAGTCCGAGAAGATAAGCCTCAGGTTTTTGACAGGCTTATAATGCGGTTACTGTACTATGGCATTGAAACAATTACTTACTACCAGATAATTCTATCGCTTGTGCAGCCTTAGGCCGTGTCCATGGTTAGTGCATGCGGGCGTAGGCGCACTGAAGCGCGCTTCCGCTCGGCACTGAGCCCCTACAGCCGCAATGAGAGCAGCTTTAGTAGGGGCTCGTCTACGCTTCCGCATGCGCGCGGAAGCGCAGGTCTTAGGAAAATTTTACATTTTCCCGCTTGCCGGAGCGCAGGGTCGGTCACGTGAGCGGTTCCCCCAATGAGGGCGAACCAGCTCCATGACGTCACTGGCCCGCCCGCCAACACGCCCCCGACACGCCCACGGATGGCGCGCTGTCTAGGGCCAGGGAAAGCACCCGCTTTACCTCAGCCTCAGCGTGCCTCCGCCCGCCAGCAATAACCATGGCCGAGGCCTTAGGCTGAGTTTATAGTGGCGTAGTGCTTGCTGAGGCGCGCTTAGCATATATTCAGAGACCCATTATATGTTATGGTGCCATTCTGAGTGAAAGCTTCCGCTTGCTTGCTAACGCTTGCTGAACCTCGCTCAGCTTCCAGCTACAGGCAAATCTGTGTTTCTGTGCTTGCTGGAGAGGAGGTGTGGTCATGTGACCACACAGCCTCCAATCAGAGCGCAGCTCAGAAATGAGCTTAGACCCGAGAGCGGCCATTGTTCTGTGATCGGACTGATCCTTACCCAATAAATACATAAAAAAACCAGCACCGTTTTTGCCCCCGCCCCCAGCTCCGTTTTGCCCCCCCCCGCCCCCAGCTCCGTTTTTGCCCCCCCCCAGCTCCGTTTTTGACCCCCCCACCCTTCGTTTTTTAACGCCCAGCACACACTGACAGACACACACAGTGACAGACACAGACACACACAAACACACACACAGTGACAGACACACACACTGACAGACACACACCCTGACAGACACACACAGTGAACCCAGGTGATTTGAATAGGCGCTAAGATCCCCCCCACCTTCGTTTTTGAACCCCCAACACACACTGACAGACACACACAGTGACAGACACAGACACACACAAACACACACATAGTGACAGACACACACACAGTGAATGACACACACACAGTGACAGACACATACACAGTGACAGACACACACACACCGCCCCAGCCTTCCCCTCACGCCGTCTCCCATCTCCCGCCTCTGCCTTTCACCCACCCGCCGCCTCACACCCCTGCGCCCCACAGCCGCCGCCCGAACTCAACAGACACCTGCCGCCTCTCACCCACTCGACACACACCCGCCTCTCACCCACCCGACACATTCAACACACGTCTGCCGCCTCCCGGCCCTACGCACCGACATCCCTGACCAGCCGCCGCCCGCACTCACCAGACAACCCGCCGCCTCACGCCCTAGCGGGACGCCCACCCACAGCAAGCACTCACTACCCACCCGCCACCCATACTGAACACCCACCCGCCGCCTCACACCCGATCACACCCTAGCAGGACACACACCTCACATTTTACATCATTTATGTCACCAAAATATACATTGTACTGTGGTGTGTTTACAATAAACCATTTTTAAACAACATCGTATTACATTTTCTTCCATGTTTCTTTTCAACATTATTATACAACCTTTCCACCAAATAGTCAACCTATTGTTCCCCTATTTATACATAATACTACCTATTACGGATTTACATCCCGGGCAACGCCGGGTATATCAGCTAGTGATATATATATTTTGGATATATCTATATATCTATATATATCCTATATATATCATATATATATATATATATATATATATATATATATATATATATATATTATAACACACTCCCCGAAGAAGACAGTTTCCAGTCGAAATGCATTGGAGTGGGAGTCTTGCTGAGGGGGGCCCCGACCTTATTCCACCTAACATGAAGTTTTGACCTACCTTTCTGCCCGGGACATCCACACACTGAGCGGTGACGTCTTTTGTTCACTCTGTTACCTCTACAACTTGTGTACCCACACTATGCAACCATTGTACTAATTATATGGTAATTTTTCATGTGGTCACAAGATCTCAGTGTAGGTTGATTGTTATACAGGTGTGCCTAGATAGAGCCTCCTGTGTCCTGTGCATGTCTTGCTTTGGATCTTAAATTAGACCCTTGCCTCCAGGTCCACATTGTCTAGGTAGTGTTGAGCCCCCCTCACCTTTTAACTTTATCCCCTGTTTTATTCACCCTAATAAAATTTCTTTTGTTACACTTTCATCTATGTCCGTGTGCTATTTAAAGGTTGCTTTTCCTCTGTTGTTTCTATATATATATATATATATATATATATATATATATATATATATATATATATATATACAGTATATATATATATATATGTATATATATATGTATATATATATATATATATATATGTATATATATATATGTATATATATATATATATATATATATGTAGCCCTGTTTCCTATTTAATACAGTACGCTACCAATGCTGTGTAACCTGTTGGCTCGCAGGGACTGAGCCTCTGCCACGGAGAGCCTGGGGCAGCTTATATGACTACGGATACCTCTTACTTGGTGCAGCGGAGGGTGCCGGGCGCGCGCCAGGTTACTGCTGCGGCCGAGAACGGGCAAATGCTCGAATAAACTCGGCCGCAGCAGTATATATATATATATATATATATATATATATATATATATGTATATATATATGTATATATATATATATATATATGTATATATATATATATGTATATATATATATATATATATATATTGTGACAGAAACCAGGGGATGGTAATAAATTCCGTATATAGGGCTCCCAGGATACTAGACAGTTTCTATCCTGTTTGGCCTGGGAGTGCAGCCTTATAATACATACACTCCATCCCACAGTTTGGCAAGCGCTGGAACTGAGGGATGAGAGATCCAGACCAGAGTTTGTCTGCTGCCTGATTTCTGTCACCTGTCATGCTAATTAGGAATCAGGTATGAAAGACTGATTTCCTGTTTGCTCTGGTCTCCCCACAAGAGCCAGGAGGCTGGAAGGCTGCTGAACTACAGAGGGGAGAAGACTTTTCCCCAAACAGGTTCAATCTTTCTGTTCATTTGTGTAAGATTGCAAAAGTACCATGTTTTGATGTTGGAAGTGGAAAAGCCACTTCCAACCCTGAGTCAGGGATATCTACACTGGCGACACACTTTATTCGAGCTCGGCTAGTCCCACGAATTCGGGTATACCCGGGTGTATTGAGGTTTGTGACTGTTTTCTGCCCGAGTATATTGGGTTATTTTCCATGCAGGGATTGAAGCATTTTATTCCCGCTGGCTGCAATACTGCACAGTATATATATATATATACTGCATTACAATTCATGAATTTATGCCATCTGGTAGACACGCGAAGCATTGCAGCCTATTAAATCCTAATCATTATCATTTAACAGATCAGCCGCCCGTCAGCCAGGCATGAACCCAGGCTGGGAAGGCAAACGCAACGGGGCTTGTCAGAGGGGAGGAGCGGCGCATTCCAGGTATCTGCCAGGTACATACCGGGTATTTGCTCGAATAAAGTGTGTCGGTGCAGTAAGTTAAGTTATCGCTCAGGTGAGCAGCTTTTGTTTTGATCTGTTTTCTGTTGTATGCACTGTGGCAGTCTCAGTGCCTGGGACTGAATAAACCAGGCATAGCCTGTTTAAAGGAACAGTACGTGACGCCTCATCATTTAACCTACCCTAAAAGACCGTGTTCTAAACAGTCCCGGACAAACGACGGAGCCCCGGAGTAAGCTGTTTGTCACATATGGTGGAGAATGCGGGCAGAGCACTAGGGGGTCTGCGGGTTGAAGAACTTTGAAAAAAAAAAAAAAAAGTTTTTTTCATCCTCTGCAAACAAGATGGAAGACGTGGTGGGTGCGCTGGTACGCAATGTCGCTGCCCAGAAAGACGCGAATGAAACCCAGCAACAGCTGTTAATAGCCCAGCAAGAAACTAATGCAAACCAGCAGCAGACGAATGCAGCCCATCAACAGCTGCTAATAGCCCAGCAAGAGATTAATGCCAACCAGCAACAGGCGAATGCCAACCAGCAACAGGCGAATGCAAACCAGCAACAGACGAATGAAGCCCTGCAAAACGCGAATGCAAACCAGCAAGAGACAAACCGCTTGCTGAGAGAGGAGCAACAGCGGTTCGCTCAGGGCTTACAGCAGGAACTCGAGATCCTGAGGGGGACTATCAGTAACCTTCCACTGGCAGCGGCAGCCCCAGTACCGAAAATGACCAGGGCAAGCCACTACCTTCAGAAGATGGGACCCTCGGATGATGTGGAAGCCTATCTTCTCACGTTTGAACGCACGGCACAGAGAGAGGGATGGCCAGAAGCTGAGTGGGCTGGTCTAATCGCACCCTTCCTAAGCGGCGAACCCCAGAAGGCTTACTTTGATCTAGAGCCAGCCGAAGCTAACGTCTATGCAAAATTGAAGTTCGAGATCCTCGCCCGCCTCGGCATAACCACGGCTGTTCGCGCCCAAAGGTTTCACGCATGGTCCTTCACGATGGATAAAGCCACCCGAAGCCAGATGTATGACCTCATCCACCTCGCCCGGAAGTGGCTACAACCCGAGATCAACTCAGCCAGCCACATCGTGGAACGGTTGGTCATGGACCAGTTCTTGAGGAAACTTCCCTCTGCCTTACGCCGTTGGGTCAGTCGGAGTGACCCCCACAATGCGGATGAGCTTGTGGCCCTCGTAGAAAGGTACAATGCAGCAGAAGAGCACCCGCAACCCACAGTCGTGGAGCAAACCCACTACCCGAGGTTCCAGGACTCTTCCAGAGACGGTAAAAGGGTACCGGGGTTAAGGGGCGCTGAAGAGCGGCGACCACCTTCACGCAGCACCAGCAACAGTGGTTCGCACACTAAGGGCAATAGCCAACATGGGGAGCCGGGAAAAGGCTCTAAGTGGGACACAGACTATGTACCTAAATGTGTAAATTGTCATGAGAGGGGCCACACAGCAAAAATCTGCCCACTAAATGATGAGCCCATGCAATGCAACAGCGTGGAACCTTATTCGCTGTTGTCCCAATGTATGGGCCCTAGCCCAGAGGACCCCTTGAATAACCATCTGTGGGCATTTGTAAAGGTTAATGGTAAGAGGGTTCGGGCACTTCTTGACTCTGGGAGCATGGTCACACTAGTGTCCGAATACCTCTTGCCCATTAAGAAGAAACAGGGAAACAGTTCACAAAGAGTGGCAATTTGTTGTATACATGGGGATAATCATGAATATTCCACTGTTGATGTTTTTTTTTAAACAGAGTTTGGTTCTTTAGATTTCAAGGTGGGTATTGTACCCAAACTGGCACATGATGTGTTAATAGGGACCGACTTTCCCCATTTTCTAAAAATGTGGTCCCCCGCTCAGAATAGCGCCCAGAGTTCAATAGCGGACCATAATGAAGTATTAGAAGAAACAAATCCTTTCCCTTTTTCAGAAATGGAGGTTGACGAGGGCCCAAATAAGAAGGGGGAAAAGGAGGAGTGCTGTAAAATTCCCTTCCCCATCACTACTTTGGTAGGGAATACCCCAAATCAAGATGTTGAGCAGACACTTACCACCCCAGAACCGGATAAGACCCTCGCTGACATAGAGGTCAGTCCTGGGAGTTTTAAGAAGGCCCAGTGGGAGGACCCCACATTAGCGGTAGCAAGGGGAAATATACGGGACCAGAATAGTACTCCTGGCCAACCAGATAGATCACTTGCTTACCCCTACTTCGAGGTAGAGAACGACCTAGTATATCGGGTTGATAAAAGGAAATCAGTTACAACTAAACAATTGTTGGTACCACGGACATTCCGTAACGTAGTATTACACCTCGCACATAGTCATCCATTGGGGGGACACCTAGGGGTGGAAAAGACAAAAGAAAAGGTTCTTCGAAGCTTCTATTGGCCTGGGGTTCTGGCAGAAATTACGAATTATTGTTCCTCATGCCCAGAATGTCAGATCACCGCCCCGTTCAAGGCGTACCGCAGCCCATTGGTACCCCTTCCCATAATAGAGGTACCATTTGACCGGATTGCTATGGATCTAGTAGGACCCCTAATAAAGTCTGCTAGGGGACATCAGCATATATTGGTAATATTAGATTATGCCACCCGATATCCGGAGGCAGTTCCCCTACGTAGCACCTCAGCTAAAAACATAGCAAAAGAGTTAGTAGTTCTGTTTTCCCGGGTCGGGATTCCTAAAGAGATTCTATCTGACCAGGGAACACCATTTATGTCCCAAGTAACGAAAGAGCTATGTAAACTCCTAAAAATCAAGCATCTCAGAACCTCAGTCTATCATCCACAAACAGATGGTTTAGTGGAAAGGTTCAATAAAACCTTAAAGAGCATGTTACGGCGGGCGGTTGATAAAGATGGGAAAAACTGGGATTGTTTGTTACCGTACCTGTTATTTGCCATTAGGGAAGTTCCCCAATCATCCACTGGCTTCTCCCCGTTTGAACTATTGTATGGCCGACACCCAAGGGGCTTACTGGATATAGCCAAAGAGACTTGGGAACACGAGGTTACCCCTTACAGAAGTGTAATAGAGCATGTTGCCCAGATGCAGGACCGCATTGCTGCAGTCCTACCCATAGTGAGGGAACACATGGAGAAAGCTCAAGAAGCACAGAGGAATACATATAATAAGGGTGCTAGGGTCAGAATTTTTTCTCCAGGTGATAGGGTACTAGTTCTGGTTCCCACCGTGGAGAGTAAATTCCTTGCTAAATGGCATGGGCCATATGAGGTCTTGGAAAGAGTGGGAGAAGTAAATTATAAGGTAAGACAGCCAGGTAGGAGGAAACCTGAGCAAATTTACCATATAAACCTACTCAAGCCCTGGAAAGATAGAGAAGTCTTGTTAACCCTAGTACCCCCAGGTCCGTCAGAGAATCAAGAAACTGACCCAGAGGTTAGCATAGCTGAAACCCTGTCTGTTCATCAGAAACGAGAGGTTCAGAATTTAGTGAAAAGAAACAAAGAAATCTTCTCTATACGGCCAGGTAGAACTAGCGTAATTGAACATGACCTAGTCTCTGAACCGGGGGTCCGAGTTAACCTTAAACCGTACCGAATCCCAGAGGCCAAAAGAAAGGCTATAAGTTTAGAGGTTAAAAAAATGCTAAAACTAGGTGTAATTGAGGAATCCCAAAGTGGGTGGAACAGCCCTATAGTCTTAGTCCCAAAGCCAGATGGTACAACAAGGTTTTGTAATGACTACCGGAAACTAAACGCGGTGTCAAAATTTGATACTTATCCTATGCCCAGGGTAGATGAACTTGTAGAGAGACTGGGCAAAGCCCGATATCTCACAACCCTAGACCTAACAAAAGGGTACTGGCAGGTTCCCCTCACAGAAAGGGCAAAAGAAAAGACAGCCTTCTCAACCCCAGACGGCCTCTTTCAGTATAAGGTGTTGCCTTTTGGCTTACATGGAGCTCCCGCCACATTCCAAAGAATGATGGATAAAATTTTAAAACCACATGCTCGGTATGCTGCCGCCTACCTGGATGATGTGGTAATCCATAGTGAAGATTGGCAATCCCACCTTCCAAAGGTCCAAGCTGTGCTTGACGCAGTCCGGTCTGCTGGACTAACTGCTAACCCCGCTAAATGCACTATTGGTCTGGAGGAGGCCAAGTATCTGGGATATTCTATTGGCAGAGGTTTACTCAAACCCCAAACACTCAAAGTGGAGGCGATACAAAATTGGCCAAGGCCAGTTACAAAAAAACAAGTAAGGACCTTTTTGGGGTTAATTGGGTACTATAGAAGGTTTATTCCCAATTTTGCAACTAAGGCAACCCCACTAACTGACCTCACAAAAGCAAGAGGACCGCTAATGGTAAAGTGGTCCCCCGAAACCGAACAGGCCTTTAGAAGCCTGAAAGAAGCTCTCTGTGCCCAACCAGTGTTGATCACACCTGACTTCTCCAAAGAGTTCGTAGTCCAAACCGACGCATCTGAGGTAGGGCTGGGGGCGGTACTCTCCCAGGAGTTTCAAGGTGAGGAGCGCCCCATCCTTTATTTAAGTAGGAAACTAAATCCCCAGGAGAAAAATTACTCCATAGTAGAGAAAGAGTATCTCGCAATAAAGTGGGCTGTAGAGACGCTCAAATACTACCTGTTGGGGAGAAAATTCCGGTTGGTCACAGATCATGCACCCCTTACCTGGATGTGTCAAAACAGGGAAAAGAATGCTAGAGTGACCAGGTGGTTCCTAAGCCTACAACCCTTTAAATTTTCTGTGGAACACAGGTCAGGGCACAAACATGGCAATGCTGACGGGTTGTCAAGGATGCACTCCCTAATATCCATGGTCGCTCATCCCTCGAGGTCTGAGCTGGGGGGGAGGATATGTGACAGAAACCAGGGGATGGTAATAAATTCCGTATATAGGGCTCCCAGGATACTAGACAGTTTCTATCCTGTTTGGCCTGGGAGTGCAGCCTTATAATACATACACTCCATCCCACAGTTTGGCAAGCGCTGGAACTGAGGGATGAGAGATCCAGACCAGAGTTTGTCTGCTGCCTGATTTCTGTCACCTGTCATGCTAATTAGGAATCAGGTATGAAAGACTGATTTCCTGTTTGCTCTGGTCTCCCCACAAGAGCCAGGAGGCTGGAAGGCTGCTGAACTACAGAGGGGAGAAGCCTCTTCCGCAAACAGGTTCAATCTTTCTGTTCATTTGTGTAAGATTGCAAAAGTACCATGTTTTGATGTTGGAAGTGGAAAAGCCACTTCCAACCCTGAGTCAGGGATATCTAAGTTAAGTTATCGCTCAGGTGAGCAGCTTTTGTTTTGATCTGTTTTCTGTTGTATGCACTGTGGCAGTCTCAGTGCCTGGGACTGAATAAACCAGGCATAGCCTGTTTAAAGGAACAGTACGTGACGCCTCATCATTTAACCTACCCTAAAAGACCGTGTTCTAAACAGTCCCGGACAAACGACGGAGCCCCGGAGTAAGCTGTTTGTCACAATATATATATATATATATATGTAGCCCTGTTTCCTATTTAATACAGTACGCTACCAATGCTGTGTAACCTGTTGGCTCGCAGGGATTGAGCCTCTGCCACGGAGAGCCTGGGGCAGCTTATATGACTACGGATACCTCTTACTTGGTGCAGCGCCTCCACCTGCGATGGCTTCCAGCAGTGTGGAAGTTGTTCCTCGCAGGACAATAATGTATTTCACACACACACAGTATATATATAGTATATATATATATATATATATATATATATATATAAACAAACATCACAGCTTGCACTCAATGTACTGGTTCATATAGACAGGTGCTAGTCTCAAATAATAGAAAAACAACATTACCATTCTCTCGTCCGGTAATGAAAGACTGCACTCGGTTCAGTAATCATGAAAAGCTGTATTGGGCATCTGAATAAAAAAGATAAGTCACCCAATCCGACGTTTCGGTCCTGGAATAGGACCTTTCTCAAGGGGGTGCCCTTATATATATATATATATATATATATAGACATATGGAGACCAGGGGATCCTGATAGCCAAAAAGAGACAGCACACTGCAGGTATGGTATCAAAAAAGTGTATTCAGTAACACAAGGCTGCCAACGTTTCGGTCCTCCCAACGGGACCTTCCTCGGCAGTGCAGTAGCATCTGCCTCCTGCTACAAAACCGTGAGTGCTAATCGCCATACCTGACTATATATATATATATATATATATATATATATATATATATATATATATATATATATGTAACCGATGACTTTACTAACACAACCATAACCTTGCATATAATTAACAGGTGTCCCTCCTTAGAGGAGACACTATACAACTGCATCTCGCAGGACGCGACCCCCTCACCGTGTATCCACACCGTGTCCACTTCCCACACTCAATATGGCCCCACCCCCAAAGTGAGGTATACGTGTGTGACTGCGCAGCCACTGTGTTCGAGTATGAATATATGTATACAGTTGGTGCACTTGATGGGATTACCTGCCGAGCGCTCCAGTGCTCGGTCCTGCCAAAGAACTTCGCAAAGGATCAGACGACAGATGGATTTTCCAGGGATACCTCACGGGGCGATCCCACCCGGGTGGCTGTGCTGTGCAGCCGAGGTCTGAGCCCAGAACTCTGGTAAGATTATGCAATAGTCTCTGAATGTCTCACTTTTCTGCTGGGCTAAGGGGCTGTGCCATATCTGATGGCCAGTCCCTAATTCCACTCCACTCTACGGGGACTCAGGGCCTAACTGGGCTGGGGTATGAGGCCTAGTGTAGGGCGCTACCGGCCTCCCTACAAGCAGAACTCCTTCTCCTTCCTCCTCCTGCTCGGTTCTACCAAGCGTACTCCCCTGCGAAACCTCCTAACTCTTCCTCCCGATTTTGCGCCAGACCTATAGGCTCCCTGGCGTCACCTGGTCTCGCTCTGGCTTCTGGGACTCGTAGTCACGTGCGCTCCACCTATAGGAGCCGTTCCTCTTTCGCGGGCTTTCGCAACCTTCTCTTGCGCATGCGCAACCTCTGTTCCCTCACCACCTCCACGGGATCACCGCGCATGCGTGAACACCAACATGGCGGCGCCCTATCTGATCGGGTCACTGCGGAGCCTCCGATGTACCGAAACGCTCCCTACACGCAGCAACCTCCGTATTCTCCCAGCCTGCGGAGATAAGGGTAAACCTAGGGGACCTGGCTACATCTACATACATACATATCCATCACATAGATCCCTGTCCCGCCTCCCGACCCGCCTCCACCCCAAAAGCCCCGCCTACCAGAGCACACGCTCTCTCTGAGGGGCAAGAACATGAAAAGCAGCCGCTTGGTAAGCGAGAGGTGAGCATCAGCACTGGAGAGCACGGCCACTCTCCACTATAAACTCAGCCTTAGAAAGTGCACGCTCTATAAGACCCAGCTGGACGGGTTAATGCTGAATGTGATTAAGACACGAGCAGTACAAAAAAAATAATAGTACGTTTCTTCTCCTCTAAAGCCAGATAACTTGACGCGAGCGAGAGAATAATGACCAGAAGGATGTCCGATAATAAGAGACCGCACATTGAGGGTTAAATCCAAAACAAAGTCTGTATTGTAGACAAGAGAGGCATTGTAACCAACATTTTGGTCACCGTAACGGGACCTTCCTCGGGGTCATTACCTTCTGGTAATTATCTCTACATTATTTTTATTTTTTTTAAGCTTGTGTTTTATTATTTTTCAAAACATAAAAGTAGGGTGGGGGGGAAGGGGATGGGGATACAGAAAGTAAAAAGGGTGACAACTTGGGACCCTGGGCGACCTATGTATGACAAAACCCAAATCATATTTAGACTGTGAATTCAGAGATCTTTATTATTCAGATTGATTATACTCCTATTCTATAAAGTGTATGTAAATATATATAATTGATCGAGCACTCCCTGCGTGGAGACCATGGCGGATTTACCCCCCCTACCCACCCTTTTTACTTTCTACATTATTTTTATGGGATAAGCATCTGTTTTTTGCTTGAGTTTTGTGTGCCTACTGCTTTCTTTGTGTATATATATATGTATATAAACCATACAATACCGTTTGAAGCACGAGAGCAGGAAACAGCACTCTGGTAAGTTTGATCACAAGTTTTTGTATTGAAAAAAAAAGACACATAAACCGATGTTTCTCAAGGTGGTTCCACTGGGGGACCGAAACGTCGGTTTATGTGTCTTTTTATTCAATACAAAAACTTGTGATCTTTCTTACCAGAGTGCTGTCTCCTGATCTCGTGCTTCAAACAGTATTGTATGGTTTATTATTGCTTTATGGGACAAGCACCCAATTTTTTCTACTTGCAAGAGGAGTGCCGACTGCTTCTGTGGATTATATATATATATTTTTTTTTTAATATATATATTATATATATATATATATATATATATTATATATATATATATATATATATATATATAATCCTGCGTATACAGTTGTGTGAAAAAGAAAGTACACCCTCTTTGAATTCTATGGTTTTACATATCAGGACATAATAACAATCATCTGTTCCTTAGCATATTTGGCTATAATGCACAGCGCCACTTTTGGCGAAAACTAAACACGGCATATCAGCACAAACACCTCATACCAACTGTCAAGCAAGGTGATGGAGGGGTGAATATTTGGGCTTGTTTTGCAGCCACAGAACCTGGGAACCTTGCAGTCATTGAGTCGACCATGAACTCCTCTGTATACCAACGTATTCTAGAGTCAAATGTGAGGTCATCTGTCCGACAGCTAAAGCTTGGCCGAAATTGTCTAGTCTCCTGGCTAATCAGTCTAGTCTCCTGAGTGAGCAGGAGTGTAAAAGACAGACAGAGAACTGCAGACACAGAAAGATTGCTTTCCCCAGAGAAGGGAGAGACTGGTTTTCCCCGAGAAGGGGGGAGAGAGAGACTTCTGCCCAGCCAGGAAGAGACTGGCACAGTCCCCTATGCTCGCTGGATAGTGTTCACGGAGCCTGCAGGGACTGCCTGGCTTGTAATCCCAGAACGAAGGAAGGACACCCCACCACGGAGCGCTAGTGCTACGAAATGGAGTCACTGCAGCCAGCTGGTTTGCCTCCGTTTGTGGCTGTGCTGATCGGAGAACATTGTGAACCATCTGAGCCCTCACTGCTCAAACCGGGGGCCTCCGGAGCGTGACTGCAGGCTGCAGAACGTTCGGATTGCCTGGAGCCCAGCTGACCAGAGGGAGAGTTTCCTTAGAGGCGGTGATCGAGTGTCGGGGTGTTCGTATGAAGGAAAACACCACAGCTGCTGCCCAAGACGCTTGCCAAAGGAAACAAGCGCCTGACTCCTGAACTACGGCAACTGTCGTGGGAACTAGGTCAATTGGCGTGGGAACTTCTGTTCTAGGGCACCTAGAAATAAAATTTTGCCCCTAGATGTTAGGAACCCCCTCACTTGACCCCAACAGGGTCCGAGCAGTAATGGCGGCGAGAAAGGGTCACGCCGGCGAGGAGGGTCCTACCATTGAGCGTAATGGCGGAGAAAGCTTTGAACCGGCTAAGTCAGAATGAGCAGAAACCTGGAACCCACAACTCCGGTTCTGTTCGACCTAGAGGGCTCAGATTCGGTCACCATGTAGTCCTAGTTGCGGCAGGATTGCATGGCAAATTGCGACCCTCTCGTAGCAACAGAACGGAGTGAGGGTGATGTTAAAATTCAGGTTTCTGCCATTGACTTGCATGGCAGAAAAAAAGCCACTTTGGTAATGTGCTTTTAAACTGTCTTTTGGTACCTCCGGTTCCGGGGGTCGTGCAAGGCTGATATTTTGCCACTATGGCAAGGGTCCTCCCGCATGAGGACCAGGTAAATGTCAACCCGCTCAGACCCACAGAACGGTTATTTTACATTATATTCGCGCAATTGGCGTGGGAACTACTTAGGGCCGCGGTCAAGTTCACGGGCAATTGGCGTGGGAACTTCTGTTCTAGGGCACCTAGGAATAAAATTCTTTTTGCCCATAGATGTTAGGCACTGTATACCACTGTTCAGTATACTGTAGAAGACACATAATGACACGATACTGAACATGTAGAATAAATGCATAGTTTTATTTATTCGGGTTTATTACACAGTATACTGTACGGCCGGAAAACATCAGCATACAGTACAATATTATCCATCGAAATCCCCCCATTAGCTGTTTTCTTTTCTGATGAAAAACAAAAAGAAACGTTTTAATGTACAGTACAGTAATGGTCAGCCCCCTAAAGAAGTACCCAGCCAGCCCCACCAAAATAATACGGCAACAAGACAGTACACACCATAGAATTAAAATTCATTTTCCCCCAGATGTTAGGAACCCCCTCACTTCACCCCAACAGGGTCCGAGCATGTACAGTACAGTACTGTACTGTAAAATAAATTAAATATGCAATTTTACTATTACTGCGCGCGCACGCACAGACTGTGTACTGTAGGTTGAACCGGGAAGGTATTAGACTTCAGAGACAACAGCTCGCAAACGCCCCCATGCGTTGTTACACGGCATTGCAGTATTGCAGCCAGCGGGAAAAAAATGCTTAAATCACAGCCGTGAAAATAACGCAATACACCCCGGGAGAAAACGACACAAAACCGCACATCACCGGGATCTTCTGAAATTCGCGGAGCTAGCCAAGTGAGAATAAAATTGGTCGCCACTGTACCTTCAACTATCCGTACCTCTCCTACCCCGGCCTGACTATCCAGACCAATCTACACTCAAGACGTGTCACTGTGGCTGTGGGTGGCATCATATCCATTCCCACCTCAGCACCGTGGTCCCGCCTAGTTTGTGGTGAGCACAGCGTAACAGGGACACAAAGATACCACAAAGTGATGCAGCAATCACTATATATATTTATTTTTTAGTTATGGTGGGTGAAAAAGGCAACAAAAAACCTCCACTGTTAGCATATAGCCAATAAAGGATATCACTTGTGAGTATATTCACATGTCTTAGACAGGTCTGCAACCCTGCCTTTCAACCATTATCACCTAGCATACAGTGCTTCCACCGCAGCAAGGAATTCTGGGAAATGACATGCAAATGAGCACACAATGTGTCACCTTTTGCCTGGAATACCCATTCACATGGAGCCCATATAAGCAAATGCTTCGCTGTTTACACAGCTTTTAAGCAAGGCGTGGGACTAGCAAAGCAAAGCAACCACTCACAGACATGTTTCAACCTTAATGGGTATCATCAGTGTGAGGTTGGTTTATACTTGCTTTGCAGTATTTCTAGGCTGGGTATTTTTACCATATACATTTTAAGTTATGGTGGGTGAAAAAGGCAACAAAAAACCTCCACCATTAGCATATAGCCAATAAAGAAAATCACTTGTGAGCACATTCACATGTCTTAGACAGGTCTGCAACCCTGCCTTTCACCATTATCACCTAGCATGCAGTGATTCCACCGCAGCAATATATATATTATATATATATATATGTCTTTATTTATATAGCGCCATTAATGTACATACGCTTCACAGCAGTAATACCTTGACAGTCATATAAATAACAAATAATACAAATAACCGATCATGAGAATAAGTGCTTCAGACATAAAAGTAACATTTAGGAAAAGGATATATGCAGTATATAGATTTGCTGTCCCGAATTTATTATAATACATTATATTCTATTGATCTCCTATGTCAGTGTATTTACAGTAACTCGCAGTTCTCATAATATTGACATTGGTTAAGAATTAACATGTACTGGTATCCAATTATATATCCATTTTAGAATTACTCATAATAGTTATAGAAACATCAAAATAATGAAGGTCTATGTATAAGGTCTCCCTCTACCGGTTGCCCTCTTGACCCCATTCCGTCCCATCTCCTAAAACCTCTTGCTCCTACTATAATCCCTACTATCACACACATTTTTAACTCCTTCCTCTACTCTGGTACCTTTCCATCCTCCTTCAAGCATGCAACAGTTTTACCATTACTCAAAAACAACAAGCTTGACCCTACCTGTCTTTCTAACTATCAACCTATCTCCCTCCTGCCTTTTGCCTCTAAACAGCTTGTATTCTCTTGCTTGCTCCATTTTCTCAAACCCTATTCTCTCCTGGACCCTCTACAATCTGGCTTCCGCACTGCTCACTCCACTGAGACAGCCCCCAGTAAAATAACTAATGCCCTCCATGTTGCCAAAGACAGAGGTCATTACACTCTTCTCATATTGCTCGACCTCTCTGCAGCATTTGATACTGTGGACCACCCTCCTCTCCTTCACATTCTCCATACTCTTGGCATGTGTAACAAAGCTCTTTCCTGGATCTCCTCTTACTGTACCTCTCCCAGCATACTTTCAGTGTCTCTTTTGCAAACACCTCCTCCTCTATCGATCTCTCTGTGGTGGTACTCCAGGGCTCTGTCCTGGGACCTCTTTTCTTTTCTCTTTACACACTCTCTCTAGGTGACCTAATCCCTTCTCTTGGGTTCAAATATCACCTCTATGCTGATGACACACAAATTTACTCTTCTACCCCTGACCTTACACCTGCGGTACAGACTAAAGTTTCTGAATGTCTGTCGGGTATATCATCCAGGATGGCCCTCCGCCGACTTAAACTAAACATGGCAAAAACAGAGCTCCTCATACTTCCTCCCAAACATGGCCCTATTCCCACCTTCTACATTACTGTTGGAAGTACCATCATTCACCAGTAGCCCAAGTACGCTGCCTAGGGGTAACACTCGACTCCTCTCTCACATTCTTTTCTCACATTCAAAACGTTTCTAAAACCTGTCGCTTTTTTCTCTGCAATATTACAAAGATACGCCCTTTCCTCTGCTGCTCGACTGCTAAAACTTTGACTCAGGCCCTAATTCTCTTCCGTCTTGATTACTGTAACCTCCTGCTGTCCGGCCTTCCTGCCTCCCACCTGTCTCCCCTACAATCTATCCTTAACGCTGATGCCAGAATCACTCTGCTCTTTCCTAAATCTGTCTCAGCGTCTCCCCTGTTGAAATCCCTCTCCTGGCTTCCTATCAAATCCCATATCACAGACTCAATTCTCCTCCTCACTTTTAAAGCTTTACACTTCTGCTCCTCCTTACATCTCAGCCCTACTTTTTCGCTATACACCGTCCCGGCTCTTGCGTTCTGCTCAAGAATGTTTTTCTCTCTACCCCTTTTGTATCCAAAGCCCTCTCCCGCCGTAAACCCTTCTCACTGACTGCCCCATACCTCTGGAATGCCCTTCCCCTTAATATCCGACTAGCACCCTCTCTATCCACCTTTAAAACCCACCTTAAAACACCTGCTTAAGGAAGCATATGAGTAGCTCGATGGCTGATAATTAACACCTCATTCATTAACCTTGGCCCCTTGCAGACGCACTTACCAGAATGCCCTCCTACTGTCTCTGTACGTTCTTCCTACCAACCAATTAGATTGTAAGCTCTTCGGAGCAGGGACTCCTTTTCCCAAGTGTTACTTTTAAGTCTGAAGCACTTCTTCCCCTTGTGTTATTATTTATATGATTTTAATTATTACTGCTGTGAAGCGCTATGTATATTAATGGCGCTCTACAAATAAAGACATACAGTACATACATACATAGTGAGAGCAATTTTATGTCTTTTTATGTTTTGTATAGACATAGCAATTTTGTTGCCACTAGTTCCAAAGGGTTGGTTGTTACCATTGTTACTTGACCTACATTTAATATACTAATTGCTCTCACCATAAGAGGGCACCATAGGAATGTCTAATAATAGGGCACCATCTGCTTTTTTCGATTGATTCAATTGCCCTTGCAATATACATCCAATGAGAATTGGGAGTAAGGTATATTAGGGATAGTTTTATGCAGCTGTCCCTGAAGAAGCTTTTTGCGAAATGTTGCAAGAGTGTTACTAACAGAGAGTGACTGATACTGTGAAGTTGCAAGCATAGTGCCTCCCTGAGACCCAAAGTATTGCGAGACAGGATCAGCAAGAAGCATGTGATGCAGAAGTAGCAGAGAATCCTAGTTGGCATTGGAGTGGCGTGCTGGAAATAAAGTAACACACAGAGATTCGGAGAGCTGAAATGCCGCGAGACGGGCATGTGATGCAGAAGTAGCAGAGATAGCTGGTCCATGTCGGAGGGGTGTGGTGACGACTGCTGTGCTTTCAAAGCCACTGTTCTAAACACTTGATTTAATTTTTTTAAATGTGTGATGGAATTAAGTTAATCACTGAATTTCCATATTTACATGGGAATATTATGCTATGTCCATTTTTACTTCTCTTAACTTTCTATGTCTATGGTCCCATGAGAGGAATGAGGGCTCATGAAGATTGATTTCAATACTATCCCAATGATTATTAATCAAGATACTGGCTTGTGAATACCATTGCATTTTCCATTTTTTCCCAATCTATTTACAAAAACTTTTTTCACACATTTTTGCACTGTTTTTCTTTTCATTCCCATGCGCTATAGGCAAAACTGTTTGAAAAAGACGCTAACAAAATGAGAGCATAATCCATACTCCATTTCACAGTGTTATTCTCAGAGCAGCCAAAGTTATTTAGACTCTTTGTCCTTTTCTGAGTCTCTTATCTTTTCTTTCTTTTTCATCAAGAAAATATTCTTGGGTAAACTTGATAACCTTAAGAAATATGAATAAGTTCTCAAATCTCATGAGCTACTGAGCAGCAAGGAGAAATGTGTACATCCTACATCTCAGAACATGAATTTCTGATAAGAGTTTTGGATGAGTCACGGTCTGTTGGTTTTGAGGCTAGAAACCAAGTAAAATTCAGCTTTTGCTTCAGTTGGCACAGTACTAGCAGATTTCATGGTCTTCAGATAACAGAGTATGGTTCAGTCTCTTGGCCCTGTCAAGAAATCTACAAACAAAATGTGCAGCTCTGGAATATGAAAGCGGAATGTAAATCAATCTGAAGGTATATGAAATCATGCTTTTTATGGTTTCTGTGAGTAGAGATGTTATTTATTCTAATGCAGTTCATACAAGAACTATTGGCACAAACTGTCACCAGTTTCTGCGCAATATATGACTTTTTATGTTCGTAAATTAAACAGTTCCAAATCTAATAAACCCAAGCCTGCAAACACAGGTCACTAGACTTGTCAGCTTGTAGAACCCCATTTATGATGATTGGCCGCAGCCACAGCACCGCCAGCAATCCGCCGTCACTACATCTCACCGCCAGGCAGATCGCCACTTAAAATTTTACCGCGCGTGCTCTTGTGTGCCTTCCGACCCCGACGCCATCTAATGTCCTGCATGGGACATTTAAAGATGTTATGTTGGAGTGACAGTCACAGAACTCTGAGTGGCGAGCACACGGAATATTGAGGAGGGCGCGCAAGATTCTTTAAAGATGGCGTCCGCCTTGAGATTTAATGATGGTGGCAAATGGCCTTGACCAAACATTCCTTTCCATGTAGAACCTGGAAGTGACACGTGGCTGTACCCTTCAGTGCTTCTTGTCTTCACTGTAGCTTGCGTAGTGGAGGGATTTTGTCACCTTTGTTTGGAACCACATCTCTGCTACAGTATACTAAGACAACACACCGAGCAAGGTCAGTCTGTCAAGTAAAAATGTGCGATTACCTCATTTACACGCACATTTTTAAAAGAGACACATTGCATGAAAATGAACAAATTATTTCCAGTTTTGCAATTTGACAGTAATTGAGCCAGAATGTCTTTCATTTCACCAGCATGTTACATAAATGGCAATTTATAAAGAGCCAAAACACATTGATTTTAATGCTGAGTGAGTTTTTGGTGAAGTTGGATTTATGCAGACATTTTCTTTGAAAAACGGGCAAATCCCCTGCTTTGTGAACCTTGGTGAAAATGTTCACACCTCCACTGTCAAGTCCAGAAGAATAAAAATAGATTTTCTTAAATGGGTTGCTGGCTCTGTATTTTCTTAGCATGGCTGTTTATAGATTTTTATATCTGAAGATTAAACTAATGTTTGAATGTGGATCAACCCTGGTAAACCTCTGTTGAACATTGTGCTGTTTTGTCTCTACTGTCACATCAAAGCTGTGTAGTTCCTACATATGCTTAATAGAAATGTCTAGCTTGCATGTTTCAGTGTAGCACATACATCAAATATGACAAGTGGATAAAAATACATATCTAGACAGAAAAGATTGTAGCAAATCCCACACAGTTCTCATAAAATATTTCACAGAACATATGCCCTATCCTTCCAGTAAATTCTTCTTGCTAAATTCCCCCCACATTCCCGTCACACCTTCTGGAAGCCGTGTGGTGGAAATGCAGACTTTATTCACACCTGGTTGACATGTTCAACATTAACCATATTTTGGAGAAGGTTTTTTTTTTTCTGAAATACAATTTATCAGAGAAACAGAAAAAAAATGTATTACCAGAAATGGTATTCCCTAATTGGGGATCTAAACAATCCTTAGACAATATTATACCAGGGATAGTTTGGTAAGAATCCTTTATTTAACAGTCAAATCTCTCCTGGCATATGTAGGAGATATGTGAAGAGGTCTTAAAACAGGAGACATGTAAGGGGGACAAAATATATGCTTTTGTTAGCCTAAGCTTTCACAATATAAAATCTGCTTGTGTTCTACTGAAGGAGCAAAATAAACAGGCTATACGGTGCTTAGTTTATCTGCAAGTTTAGGGGCTAAGCCCCTTTCCAACAATAATACACGAGTCAGATATAGGTAAGTTTGACCTTCAGGCCCCTCAACTTCCTCATGACTGGAATAGGGGATGAAAAAGGTCCAAGGGCAGAGTGCTCCCCACAGCGGCCCAGAATGCCTTGTGCATGGTGGTCTCTCTTGCATGGTCCAGGTGTGGTAGCTTCCTGAAACAGAGAGTCCCATGAAATGAGCTGTACCAAAATGTAGTTTTTTTGTGACTCTATGGCCGAGTTCAGAGTGCAGGTTGCGGCTGCGTGCTGCCGTGCGCGCCTCCACCGCACGCTCCTGCAGCCCAGCGATCTGTGTTCATTTAAAACCATGTCATTGTTCCGATCGTGCTCTCACACGTAAGCGCGCGCACGTCGTGTAGTAAGCACCCTGAACTCGGCCTACGGAGCCAGCTGAGGAGGCTAATTAAGTCTGCTTTGGAATTAATCTCCTCAGGCTCTGTAAACAGGTTTCCCCTGCATCATTCTCTGACAGGGGATCCACCCTATTACAGCACAGAACTGGAAAGATCTGGTAATTCCCGCAAAAAAAATTGAAGGTCTTTTTGCAGGAGTCGTGGCTCGCACCCTCCTCGGCGCGCTTTCTCCTTACCTAGACCCGCGACCGGGTGTTCCACTCCCAGGAGCACGTCTTCCACACCAGCCACCTCCAGCCGTCCCATTAGGTGCGCACGCGCATCCCGCGTGGGGATAATACAGAGTCCTCTGGCCCCGCCGCGGCTAATAGAACCCCGGCTAATAGTACCTGCAACGGTCCGTACCTCTCCAACCCAGAACTGGCTACCTTGACCAACCTACACTCCAGACGTGCACACACGGCTGTGAGTAGTGTTTATATCCATCCCCACCTCGGCCCCGCGGTCACGACTTGTTTGTGGTGAGCACATTGTGACACTTTTAATTTGATGTTAACCTACAGTAACTTAACATTACGTTAGCAAGAAAAATGGGTGTAAGTAGGGCTAAAAAAATGTATACAGTGACAATAAAAAGTGATGTGATGTTATAATACACAAATAATATAAACTAGGCTGCCAGGTAACACCAACTCCAAGACACAGTTGGTAAAACAAGACAAATATTAAACAATACAGACCGTTATGTTATTATCCTTTGCAGATACATCGTTAGTCCTAACGTAATGTTAATTATTAAACAATACAGATCTGCGCCGATTAGTCCAAAGGTGGAAATAATGTCCAACACTGAAAGAGTCTCAAATAGTAGATAGCTGTAGGGGTATCTTCCCAGCTTGACTTCAGTAAGTGGACTCCGTCAACATAATGCAGAAAAGAAAAATAAACAAAAAGAACACATCATAGTGCAATATGCAATTACTAAACATGCAGGACCAACAAGACAAGACAAACTCTACATATAACAAGCAAGGCTGACTATTACTAAAAGATAAATTTATTAAACACAAAATAACAATGAGGTAGCAGACGTGGGATCCGGTGGGTAAAACCGGAATCCTACTTACAGGACTGCCACAGATCATGAGCAGGGGTTTAAAAGTGGTTGGTGACCGGCTGCAGCTCCGTTTGAACTTCTGACATCCAGGGCTCTCCTCCGCTCCGTGACCGGAAGCGCGTCACACCGAGCGACTCGGCGGCTCTCCTGGAACTGTCCGTCAAGCTGTCTCCGGAAGCACACTGTGTGAAAGTGAAAAAGAAGGCGCTAACTCTACTAGTGTACACTTGTGATATACAGTGAGTGATAATTATAATCAAATGATTAAAAAACAGTGATAACGTGATATACAACGTGGAAAAAATGAATTAAAACCCCCTGCTCAAAACCAGCTGGTAGGGACTGGTTCCACTAGTCCCACAATTTGTCGTTATCCGTTTGCAATCCAGGGGGAGCATGAAAGGGAAATAAAACAAAAAGCAATCTAAGTGCAGACAGTTTGATAACTTATGTATAAAATCTGTGGTGAAACTTGGCTCGTATGTGTGGCCTACTTACAAGATGTAAGTCAAAAACAGGCAGTTTGACACAATGGTCTGTGCAAGGAGGGTTTCTCATCCAAGAATATGGAGACTTCCGATCTCAGCATAGCAGCAGTGTATATAAAAAAGAAAAGATATCCATAGTGCAGACCAATAATGTAAAAAAACGTGACTTTATAGGGTTTTAAAAATGAACACTTACAATAAAAACATGTAAATAATGCGTGTATCACAATCTATGTGACGGAGGAGAGAGTGCTGTTAGCTTCAGGCTCACCCACCACCTCCGGTATATGGACCCTGCGTGGGACACTGCTGCATGGGACTCTCCACCTCCTAGGGTCCCTCTGGGGTGTACTGGTCCCGTCAGCTCAGTTTCTCGTGTACAGTAGGACGCCGCTCGGCTCTCCGCCTGGAGTTCCCTCTCGGGTGGGCTGTCCTGTCCGGCTAGCTCCGATACGTCACTTCCGGTTGGTCGCGATCCGTCACTTCCGGTCTGCAATCTCTGCCACAGCTTCTCTCCTTCTCTGGGCGGCTACCACTCTACGCGTTTCGCCAATAGGGTGCGTGGCTTCCTCAGGAGGCCCCTGCGGCCTTCAGTATGTGGGCCGTACAGGGAGCTATCAGAGGAGAGTGTATGAGCATATATATAATATAAAGAGAGGTCTCATTACACATAGTGTTTCACACCATTTTTTAACTCATCACAATAAAAATCTGGTTGCGTTGAAATGCCAGGCCATTGAAACAGTGCGGGCCAGATGGAGGGGGGCCGATCAGCTCAATCAGATCAGTAGGCGAGAGTCATACTGGATCTATGAGCTGAAAACCCTCTCTCCAAATGGCTTAAACGTTGATTTCGACCTAGGAGCTTTTTTAAAATGATCAGTAATTGTCTTAAAATTATAAAAAAAAAAAAAAAAAATTAAATATATATATATTTATACTTATGTAATTTTTATTGTAATATGTGATATTATCAGATGAATTTTTATGTTGTGTCTAGTTTACGATTTGCAAGTCATTATGGTGGTTTACATTATGTATAATTATACACCTAAGTAGTTAACATCTTCAATTGCATTTTTTAGGATATTTTAATAATATATTAGATTTGTTGTCATTGTTTGTTCTGTAAGTGTTAGTGAGGCTGATTGTTCATAAGGGCATGACTGACAGTAGCTCAAACCAATCATGTACCAGTTTTTGGTTAAACCATCCAATGGAAATAGTCTTGTCAATATATAAGTAATTCATGTCCAGTACCCCAAAGCCCCTGAAGAAGTGCGCATGCGCACGAAACGCATTGGGCCGATTTGTTAATACGTGTTGAGAGTGGCAGAGGACTTGCAAGCATTGCGGTAGCTGATCAGTTCAGAGAGAGGGAATTTGGCGAATTAACCTGCCCCCTGTGAGTGTGTTTCCAGAGACAGCTTGACGGACAGTTTCAGGAGAGCCGCCGAGTCGCTCGGTGTGACGCGCTTCCGGTCACGGAGCGGAGGAGAGCCCTGGATGTCATGAGTTCAAACGGAGCTGCAGCCGGTCACCAACCACTTTTAAACCCCTGCTCATGATCTGTGGCAGTCCTGTAAGTAGGATTCCGGTTTTACCCACCGGATCCCACGTCTGCTACCTCATTGTTATTGTGTTTAATAAATTTATCTTTTAGTAATAGTCAGCCTTGCTTGTTATATGTAGAGTTTTTCTTGTCTTGTTGGTCCTGCATGTTTAGTAATTGCATATTGCACTATGATGTGTTCTTTTTGTTTGTTTTTCTTTTCTGCATTATGTTGACGGAGTCCACTTACTGAAGTCAAGCTGGGAAGATACCTCTACAGCTATCTACTATTTGAGACTCTTTCAGTGTTGGACATTATTTCCACCTTTGGACTAATCGGCGCAGATCTGTATTGTTTAATAATTAACATTATGTTAGGACTAACGATGTATCTGCAAAGGATAATAACATAACGGTCTGTATTGTTTAATATTTGTCTTGTTTTACCAACTGTGTCTTGGAGTTGGTGTTACCTGGCAGCCTAGTTTATATTATTTGTGTATTATCACATCACATCACTTTTTATTGTCACTGTATACATTTTTTTAGCCCTACTTACACCCATTTTTCTACATTGTACATTAGCAGGAAGAATGATTTATAATAAATCTGTCAAAATTAGTTGCATAGTTCTAAGTCTGATTGAAGCTCTTATTAACCTGTATAATACCAGGAAAATCACTCTGTATTAGATTTGTCGCAATCAAACTGGATGCAAGTTCCCATGGGTGAACTATGCAACTAATTTTGACAGATTTATTATAAATCATTCTTCCTGGTAATGTACAGGTTATTAAGAATCTATTTTAGTGTTAGGACCCTTGAAACGTGGTCTGCCTTGGAGGGGCTCAAGGGCTTACAACACTTTGGTCAAAGAGTTAAACTAAAACACCATTTTATTCAAAGATATCTATATATATATATATTTAGGCACAGTATCGTGTATTAGTGTCTTTGGATGTAGCACTGAGCTCTGTCTGTGTTTCATTTTCTGTCTCTGGTTTTAAATAAGGGCAGGTTTGTCAGGGGTCATCATGAGTTTTCCGCACTACAGGCAGTACACTGAGGCAGTGAATGCAGGTCACCAGACTCTGTGTCCAATCAAAAGACACAGGAACGGTGCCTGTTGAAGCTACTTAGGATATTGCCATTTTCTATTTAGTGGTCTTTGAGAGACTGTCCTTGGAGTGGAAAGGACAAGGGTGGCATAGACCGAGCTGCCAGGACTGGCTAGCTTGAGGCCTCCCTCCGGGGAGGGAGAGTGCACACCCCATACCTCCTACCCTGCTTAGGGGGAAGGGTAAGAGTTAGACCCGCTCTGGATGCCCTAGGCCTGAAGTGGTGTCTGGGACATCCTAAAGGAGGACAGCCTGCTGTGCAACTGTCTGCTGTGAACAAGGAGAGACAATAAAGAGCTTGCATTTTTATGGAAACTCCTGTCTGAGAGTGGAAGGTATTTCTCTTGTTGGTACTTTACCCCATACTGCTGGGGGCTGCAGAAGATGGAGGCGCTGCACCAGTAGAAAAGATGGAGGCACAACCCCAGAAGCCTGTCCTGTTCTCCCCAAAGTCATCGCGGGAGACTCAGGGCCCGCTGTTATCAGCAGGTACGCACCACACAGATACATGTAGCCTGAGCTTTAGACTCCTTAGGAGACCCTATCTGAGATTGTGTGGGGGAAACAGGGTTACAAGTATCATGTTTTTTCTCATATAGACCATTTTATTAACTATAATGACTGTTAGTAATAATGATATGCAAATGGTACACACGAGTCCATTCATAGCCACAAAAGTCCATTATGGTTAACGCAGGGACTTAATTCTAGTTAGTATGTTAGTTAGGTCATACCTAAACTTGGCGTTACCCACATCAAGACCCTGAAAACAGACTTTTACAGGGTCTGGATGGGTGTTAACCCCACAGTTAGGCATGAGTAATATAGCATTATTTTCCAGTACTATTTCCCCCGTCTCTCTTTCTCAACTTGAGTTAAAGACCCATTTCAGGGTCTGTATCAGAGTACCGCTAATGCATAATTAACTTCATGTTATTGGAAGATAATGCAACGTTATGCTACAATAATGTAATGTTAAGCCTATGCTAATGAGATGTAATATGGCCTATGTTTTTGCATATTCAATACTTAGCTTTGAGGCTAAAGAAGGCAATCCAAAAATGGAGAAAAGTGGAGCAAACAAAACTGGGGCTATTATTTATTTATTTATTTATAAAATATTTTACTAGGAAGTAATACATTGAGAGTTACCTCTCGTTTTCAAGTATGTCCTGTGCACAGAGTAAAACAAATAATACATGGTTACAAGTACAGTTACATAAATGAACAGGGTATACATTATATACAAGACATTGCATGCACAGTTAAAGAAAATATATATTATGAGCATATGAAACAGTTACAGACCAGATTAAAGTGTGAGACAGCCTTAGATTTGAAAGAACTTAAACTGGTGGTGGATGTGAGAGTCTCTGGTAGGTTGTTCCAGTTTTGGGGTGCACGGAAGGAGAAGGAGGAACGTCCGGATACTTTGTTGAGCCTTGGGACCATGAATAGTCTTTTGGAGTCTGATCTCAGGTGATAAGTGCTGCAAGTGGTAGGGGTGAGGAGCTTGTTCAGGTAGCTGGGTAGCTTGCCCATGAAGAATTTAAAGGCAAGACAGGAAAGGTGAACTTTGCGCCTAGACTCTAGTGTTGACCAATCTAGTTCTTTGAGCATTTCGCAGTGATGTGTGTTGTAGTTGCATTGGAGAACAAAACGACAAATTGAATTGTAGAGGGTGTCAAGTTTGCTAAGGTGGGTTTGAGGAGCCGAGCCATATACTATGTCTCCATAGTCAATAATTGGCATTAGCATCCGCTGTGCGATACGCTTTCTGACCAGGAGACTTAGGGAGGATTTGTTCCTGTAAAGTACCCCTAGTTTGGCATAGGTCTTGGTTGTCAGGGTATCAATGTGCATCCCGAATGTTAAGTGGGAGTCAAACCATAAGCCCAGGTATTTAAAACTAGTGAAAGGTGTTAGGGTGGTGTTAGCGTTGGTTCTAATCAGGCGCTCACTCACTGGAAGCTTTACAAATTTAGTCTTGGTATGCAGCAGAGATCAGATTAAAACTTATTTATTGGATGGTTGACAACATGGTTATAACAGCACATTCACTCTGACGCGCTTTGTGTGTGAAACAGTTTGTCAAAGAGTGTGTTCACTTGCTGAATCTGCCGTTTATAATGATTTTCCCGAAACCAGAAGTGACAGAGCGGACGTGACGCGGCATCACCAGCGAGACCGTAAACGGAGCTAGTGGTCGACAATCCATCCTGTACTCGTAGCAGCCCCCTCTGGTTTTAGGAATGCATAACATGTATGGCAATGATAAAAAATGAAAGTTTGTTATACGCCATTAAATGGGAATGTCTCCTCCATTCAGGAAAAAGCCCCTACCAATGTTCCAATTAGTACAGGTATATTACACTTCAGTGTCAGTCTGCACATCCCCCTCCAAGAGTAGGTGAATGTACTGTATAAGGCTGACAGAAAGACATATATGTAAGTTTTATTATAGTCACACCAGGGGAATTTGTGCACCCACAGTTTACGTCTATAGTAAGGTAACTATGATACTGACTCTAGCCAGCTTTTAATTGCACTACTCACATAAGCATATGCTTTATTTAACCCCTTCAGGGCTTTGTCACATTTGCACTAGTTCATAGGACAATAATGACATATATTCAGTATAGGTACCTGCAAATTCGATTATGCCTTGACGTTGGCTGCAGGCTTATAATTCTTTGGCCAAAGGGTTTACAGTAACTAAATAACCCTTATTCAATTGGTAGGAGCGCAGGAATCGTTCTTTTTGTTTTTATATATGTAAGGCCTATCTTTTTACCAGCAGCAAACTTCCATAGGGAGGAGCACGGTAATACGGTATGTACAGTCTTCCATTAAACGGGAAATACCTATATAATAACAAATAAATATAAAACAAGAAGAAGTCTGCTAATGGAATCATAGTATGCAAAAAAAATATATATACATCTATCAAAAATTGAATCAGGACAACTGTTGAGGGACAAACCATATATAAAATAAATGAATAATATATTATCACTGTGCATATTGCATAATTTATTACATTTTCTGCCATAAGGTATAGCAGATCATAATGGTAAATATACCACATAATATATAGCTATGGCAGGACATGGAGGTGAATATCAAAAAACAGATATCAAGAATTAGCTGTTAGAAACTTGAAGAGGATAAATGCTTATCAATAATCATAATTCCATAGCATATTGTGAATTAGTAGAGTCCAAATTATATATACATTTCCAGTCAGCAAGTCAAACAATGTGCAACATATTCTATGTTTTCAAAATGAATAGATCATGTAATATCAATTAGACATGTTTTTTAAATGATTATCACTGAACTATGGAAATTATATATAATATTAGGTGTGTAATAAAGGTAATCAATTCATAATACCAGTATACAACAGCTATTGTCCTATATAAAGAGCAAATTCAGTATAATTATATATATATATGTAGCTAGGTCTCCCTTTGTTGTCAGCACCCCCCTCACCTCGAGCGCGATTGCGGGTACCGCCGAGTCTCAGGGCGGTCAGGCTTCGGCTCGGGGGTTGCCGGGGACGCGTGCGGCCGGTTGCTAAGGCCGCGACCGCGTCACCGGGCTCCCGGCGCTCCCGGAGCCGGGGCGGTGAGGGCGCCGCCATTGCCCGGATACTCGCGCATGCGCAGTGATCGCGCATTGCGCAAGGAAGTCTGAGAGCCAGGGAGAAGTCGCGCGAAGGTTGCGGCAGCCCCAGAGAGAGATTGTACAGGCGCAGGAGAAGGAGAGAAAGCCCGCGAAGCCCTAGCCTACCAGGGAAGGTTTTAGCCAGGGACTACAGAGGCCATGAGCCTTAGGGGACCCCATGTGATGCCAGGGAGCCAAAAGGGCTGAAGGATTGCCCTGTAGACCTGAAAGAGATACAATTCGCGGGGTTTTTACAGACAGGCAGTTGGTGACCGGAGCAGCCAGGGGAAGGAGGTAGGGTGCAGGAGTCAGTGACTCCCTGCACTAGGCCAGCATCCCCCTAGGCCCCAGATAGCCCTGAGTCACAGTAGCTGTGTGTTGTAGGGACAGGCCCTAGGTTAGGGAACCTGCCCCCTTATCTATTTGTTAGTTAGGGAACAGTAAACCCTGCGCTCACTACTGAGAGACTTGGGCTCAAGTCTCTGTCGTTTAAGCAAGCTGGACTGTCGCCAAGGAGGATCCTGGATATCGTGGAGGAGCGCGTCTGACCCTTTGCGAAGTTGTTGCTGATCCGAGCACCGGAGTGCTCGGCAGGTACTATACGTATACAAGTGCACCAACGGGCCCTTAGTATAATAGTGACTGCGCAGTCACCCATATCCTTTTGCCTAGAGTGCGGGACATTGAGTGGGGTTACTGGACACGGGGTGGACTCATCCGGTGAAGGGTTGGCGTCCGCCGTGGCGCGTGGAGTGTTGGCGTCCGCCGTGGCGTCCGAGGGTTAGCGTCCTGCGAGACGCGGAGGTTAGTGTCCTCTCTAGAGAGGGACACCGGTTGATGCTATATGCACGTGTGTTTCTGTGTTCACTAGTAAAATCACTGATTGGTTACCCACGTTGTGCTGGTTATTTATATGTGTCCTGCAAGGACCAATTTCTGCTTTGCTAGGAACCATCGCAGGTGGAGGCGCTGCACCGAGTACAAGAGTACTACTAGTCTTAATATATTGCCCCAGGTTCTTCGTGGCGGAAGCTCAGCCCTCCTGTGAGCCAACAGGTAAAGCACCACACCCTGGTAACACTGTATGTCCTTCGCACCCACACTATAATCTGTGATTGGGTCGGGGAATACCCGTTACATATATATAATCAAATGGGAAGCAGGTACTATAAGTCATAGGGAACCTCCTTTATTAGTTGATATTAAGTATATTTATGTTTAGAAGTGAAGATAATATTGAGAGAGGGAGAAGACTTCTAAAACATATACTCAAACTCATCTACAAATCACAAAATGTTTGAGCTCCCAATCTATATTCCTACCCAACGGAGTAAGTGAGCCAAGGGTATGTATCCAGTACATTTCCCTGCGATTAAGTATTGCTTCTCTATTTCCCCCTCTAGTTGGTAACAAAATATGTTCTAATGCACAAAAAGAAAATGAACTTAGAGAGCCTGAGGGACAAGCAAAGAAGTGCCTGGACACTGGGAATCTTTCATCTCCATTCTTAATTGTCCTTAAATGTTCAGAAATTCTGACTTTACGTGGTCGGAAGCTCCTGCCAACATATCTGCTGCGACACACACACCTAAGTATATAGATAACATAGTTGGTATCACACGTCATAAACGTTTTCAACTTGTGTGTAGTTTTTGCATGATGACTTTTTATAGATGTAATCGGTGTCGCATATTTACAGACAGTGCAAGAGCCACATCTATTGATGCCCTTGGACGCAGAAATCTTAATGATATTAGTATCTGATTTGAACAGACTGGGGGATAGATAGTGGCCAATAGTCTTGGCCTTACAAAATACAAATCTGGGGTTATTTTAGGTAAATTGTTTTAGATCTTGTTTTTCAACGATCGATCGAATTTGGTTGGCTTGCTTACTATATCTTGTGATGAACAATGGAGCCATGCTTTTTTGGCTGGTATCATCTCAAGATTTTATATGTTTAAAGCTGCGTAGTAAATCCGATCATTTTGTACCTAATGCTTTCTCAAATGCTTGTTGGATATCTCGTTCGTCAGAGCCCGTCAGTCTGAATCTCTCAGACAAATCCTCTGATTGTTTGAGAAAAGTCTCATTGTCTGAGCAGATTCTCCTCAGTCTGAAAAACAGTCCTTTGGGACGGAGCAAAGGTCTCTGATGACCACTGTTTGCCCTCAGAAGAGAATTGCAGAAATTGGACTTGCAGAAAATAATTGTCTGTATTTTACAGTCCATATCTATATACAGGAGCAAATCCAGATAACTAATATGGTGCTTGTGGTAAGAGTGTGTGAACTGTATGTTGTGTTCATATAGTTAAGATAATCAAGAAATGAGAATAACACTCGTGTATCTCCCTGCCAAATGAAAAGCAGGTCATCAATATAATGCGATAAAAAATCATATTCTGACGAAAAGGATTAGTGTCCTATATAGATGTGTATAGACTCCCATAAGCCCCTAAAAAGATTAGCATAGATACTATCAACACACACCCAAGCTATCTAGCGTATAGAGTTCAACTAACACCAACATATAATTCCGTTTTGTATAGAGTGGAAAGAGCAACCTTTCATACTCAGTTAACCCATAGCTGAATACACATAGAAATTTGACTCAAAATATACTTAATGTATCAAAACAATGCTAGATATTATCAACACACACACCCAAGCTATCTAGTGTATAGGGTTAAAACAACACCAGCATGTAATACCATTTTGTATAGAGTGGAAAGAGCAGCCTTTCATACTCAGTTAACCCATAGCGGAATAAACATAGACGTTTGACTCAAAATATACTTCAGATGGTAATCATAAAAAAACGCCATACAACCAGTCGCAGACAGGCGATCAGCCCTACTTTCTCCAAGACATCAACGTAGTGATGTCACGTTTTGCGTTGTTAATTTATTAAATAGATCTTTTTTTTTTTTTACCAATAATGGAATCATTAATATTTTATACATTATCTTAGGAAATATTACCGATTTGATAATAGCACATCTTCCTAACATTGATATATTAAACTTTGCCCACTTATCTAGGTCTTTACTTATCATTTGGAACAAATATGCATAGTTTAAAATATATAATTGAGAGAAATCCGAAGGAATATTTATACCCAGGTATTTTATATACGATTTTGCAACTTTAAATGTAGTTCCTCTCATTTTATATAGATTTGGTCCTTCTACTTGATTTATCCATAGAATCTCTGATTTATTGAAAATTATTTTGTAGCCTGAAAAGTTCCACTGCCTAATCTTATCACTGATGGCTGGTAGTGATTTATCTGAGTTTGATACGAACAACAGCATATCATCTGCAAATAATGCAATTTTCAGTTCTTGTTTACCTATCTCAATTCCTTTATATTCCATTAGAAATCTGAGCTTACTAGCTAGTGGTTCCAGTGCTATAGCGAACAGCAAGGGTGAGAGCCGACATCCTTGCCTAGTTCCATTCTTTATTTCAAATGCCATTGACATACAACCGTTTGCCAGGACAAATGTTTTTGGGCTTTTATATAATCCCTTTGTAATGCTGTGCTCACCACAAACAAGGCGGGACCCCGGTACTGAGGTGGGAATGGGTATAAATGCCACCCACAGCCACGGGGGCACGTCTGGAGAGTGGATGGTCAGGCAGCCAGCCTGGGTTAGTGAGATTAGAGTAGTCTTGATATTTGCCGAGGTCAGAAGTAGGAGCCGGTAGAATGGTCTGTGTCCGATAGCCGTGGTCAGGAGTTGGAGTCAGTAGGAGCATAGAAGTCCATAAGCCGTTGTCAGGATTGGAGAGGTGCGGAACGTCAAAGGTAAGCCGGAGTCTGTAAGCCCGAAGTGCGGAGTCCAAGAGCAAAGCCGGGTCGGTACACAGGAGATCAATCTGAAAGCAAGGCAGCAGGAAAGAAGACAAGGCAAGACAAGGAACCAGGAAGTGGGAGAACAGCGCTAACTGGAACTATGCTCAGCCAAACAAACCAAAAGATAGTACCATCACTCTCTGTCTCACAGCTATAGATATAGGCGAATACCAGTGTAGGGAATATGAATAATTTAATGACACTAATAATAAACTGAAAATAAAGCAACAATAGCCAATACGCCAATGCAAGAATAAATATCACCATAGAGAAAATCAAAAATTAAAAGGGGTAGAGGGGAAAGAAGGAGAAGGGGAAAAAACATGAAAGAAAAGGAAAAAATCACAAAAATGGAAAAAGGAAAGCAAACTAGGGGGGGTGACGTTTCGAGGGTTGACCTCTTCATCTGGCCCATTCCCCCTGGTCCCAAAGGGTCCCAGAGGTACTTCCCTAAACCTTCCCTCCCCACTGTCAAATAATCCCACACTCAGCTAATGATATAAATCTAAAGTCTAGAGAGGGCAAATCACATAAGCAGATATCAAATATCAAACAATAAATGTAAATACAAGAATATTGTAAAAGACACAGAACATATGCAGATATCAGATGTCAATCAGTGAACAAGTATAAGCAAACCCTCTATCAACAGCTCCTGGTGCCCTGTCGAGTGCTTCCCAAGCAGGGGGAATGGGCCAGATGAAGAGGTCACCCCTCGAAACGTCGCCCCCCTAATTTGCTTTCCTTTTTCCATTTTTGTGATTTTTTCCTTTTCTTTCATGTTTTTTTCCCCTTCTCCTTCTTTCCCCTCAACACCCTTTAATTTTTTAATTTTCTCTATGGTGATATTTATTCTTGCATTGGCGTATTGGCTATTGTTGCTATATTTTCAGTTTATTATTAGTGTCATTAAATTATTCATATTCCCTACACTGGTATTCGCCTATATCTATAGCTGTGAGACAGAGAGTGCTGGTACTATCTTTTGGTTTGTTAGTACTTCTGAAAGGAATTAGGGTCCCTTCCTGTTCCGTGCACCCTGCAACCTTGCTGAGTCATTGTGTCAGAGTGCTGTCTATCACACACCCCCCTTTCTACCATATGCTCAGCCAAAGTGCAAGTGCCACAGCTGAGCATATATGGGAGAGCAGGACCTATGGGAGAGAGGGGAGGAGTAGAGGTGCGGTACTCAGCAGAGGCAAGGATAGGTGGAGTGGTGCAGGAGACAGGTGGGCATGATGAGGATTGTTGACGCACAGCTGGGGAGCCGTTCACATCCGTCACGTGTGCCCGCCATGCGACGCTGATGCATGCTGTTAAGGGGGGGCGGAGCCAGACTCAGCGATGTCTATGAAGCTCCTGCATGAGCGCGTACTGTAAGGACAGCGGGGTTGCGCGAAACTTCAGGTAAGGAGAGAGTGCACCGTGGGGGACGCGCTCCCCGATTCCTTACACCCTTCAATGCTTTTACAAAATTTCCCTGTATTCCAAATGTCTCTAGTGAATGGAAAAGGTGGTTCCAAGTTATTAAATTGAAAGCTTTCTTACCATCTAAACTAGGCACAAAACTTCTATCATGGCCATTTGTATTCTTTGTATATTATTTATTTATAAAATATTTTACCAGGAAGTAATACATTGAGAGTTACCTCTCTTTTTCAAGTATGTCCTGTGCACAGAGTAAAACAAATAATACATGGTTACAAGTACAGTTACATAAATGAACAGGGTATACATTATATACAAGACATTGCATGCACAGTTAAAGAAAATATATATTATTAGCGTATGAAACAGTTACAGACCAGGTTAAAATGTGAGACAGCCTTAGATTTGAAAGAACTTAAACTGGTGATGGATGTGAGAGTCTCTGGTAGGTTGTTCCAGTTTTGGGGTGCACGGAAGGAGAAGGAGGAACGTCCGGATACTTTGTTGAGCCTTGGGACCATGAACAGTCTTTTGGAGTCTGATCTCAGATGATAGGTGCTGCATGTGGTAGGGGTAAGGAGCTTGTTCAGGTAGCTGGGTAGCTTTCTCATAAAGAATTTGAAGGCAAGACAGAAAAGGTGAACTTTGCGCCTAGACTCGAGTGATGACCAATCTAGTTCTTTGAGCATTTCGCAGTGATGTGAGTTATAGTTGCTTTGGAGAACAAAACAGCAAATTGAATTGTAGAGGGTGTCAAGTTTGCCATAGTGGGTTTGAGGTGCCGAGCCATATACTATGTCTCCATAGTCAATAATTGGCATTAGCATCTGCTGTGCGATACGCTTTCTGAGCAGGAGACTTAGGGGCCTATGCAGAGAGCAGCGCTGGAAATTGTTGGCGAGATAAATAAAATGTACCTTTAATGGGGAGATTTTTTCTCCATATGCAGGAAGGTGAGAAATCTGCTATTTTTTTCATGAATGCGTGTGTCCAGTTGAAAATGGAGAGATGCGCGCTGCTAAAATGTCTTAGAAAAAATTCGCCGGTTTTTTTTTTCTCTCCTATGGCTGCCGAGCTCCAGCTTCTTGCCAACTTTAGTTGGCGGAGCTAATTGTTGAATTTCGCGCCATGTTTTTGGCGCGAACAGACGCTAGATGACGATCGTCCCTTTCTGAATAGGGACCTTTTAAAAACTGGCGAGATTTAGGTTCTCGCCAGCCGCGCGGCGAGATTTAAAAAAAAAAAAAAAATGGCGCTTTTTTCTACACTCGCCATTACCTGCCTTTCTAAAGGCTGATTTCGCCAAAAAATGCCGCTTTTCCTGTTAGCGCTGCTCTCTGCATGAGGCCCTTAGGGAGGATTTGTTCCTGTAAAGTACCCCTAGTTTGGCATAGGTCTTGGTTGTTAGGGTATCAATGTGCATCCCGAATGTTAAGTGGGAGTCAAACCATATGCCCAGGTATTTAAAACTAGTGACAGGGGTTAGGGTGGTGTTAGCGTTGGTTCTAATCTGGAGCTCAGTCGCTGGAAGCTTTAAAAATTTAGTCTTGGTCCCAAATACTATTGTTACAGTCTTTGCAGCTAGCACTTTCTTTATATTGCTTACCAAGTTCCTCCCTGCTATAAAGCCCGTTTGATCCTCATTGATAATATCTGGGATAATCATTTTAAGCCTATTTGCTTGTAGTTTCGTGAAAATTTTATATTCTAAATTTAGCAATGATATCAGTCTATATGAAGCCGGATCCGCTTCTTCTCTTCCTGGTTTATGTATCACTTTTATAAATTCAGATTTAAATGTATCTGAAACCTCTTTTCCCCTTAGTATATCATTATAGATTTTTGTCAACAGAGGTGTTATTTCATTTGCCATAAGTTTAAAGAATTCGGAAGTATATCTATCAGGCCCTAGAGATTTGCAGTTTTTCAATGTCTTTATTGTTTTCTTTATTTCCTCTTCTACTATAGGCTTGTTCAGTGCATCTAACTGTGTTCGTGAGACTTTGGGTATTTGTAAGTCTCGCCAAAATATCTCTTCATCTAATTGACCTGTACTATATACATTTTCATAACATTGTATAAACACATTCACTATCTCTTCCCCTTTGAAACACTGACTATTTTAATAGAACGTGTGCCATCTGGAATTTAAACTTTTAGCCTTTGCTTAAACTACTAATTTCACTAACATACTCAACTAAATTAGATGAAAATATCTTAAAAGATCTGTCACACATAGTATTTCTGTTTACCTTTAAATAAGTTATTTTAGTTTGACACTAATTGGAATAAATTACCACTACTTTTTATTTACAAAACCGTCATAATAGAGAACATAGCTTTATTTTAATAAACCTCTTCTCACTTTCTGTTAAAAAAACATTCATATTTTTTAAATATAGAGCAAAAAACATTAATATAGTGTTTAATAGGTTTCAAGCAGTGAGCTTATAATGAAAGCAAAGGCTGTGAAACTGAAAGCAAAGAATACTTAGCTTGTGCTTTTATAAGTTGGCTTCAGGACTAAACAGCAAAATAAATAGAAAAATAATGGTAAAAGGGGTGGATCACACAGGGGGAGAATGAAAAATTAGGAGGAGAAAAAAAAACAAAATGGGGTAAAACAGGGGGGTGAATAAGGGGTGGAAAAAATTGGGGAATGGACAAAGGGGGGCAACATTTTGGTAAAAACTCATCTTCAAGCTCGTTCCTGTTGATTCTAATCCACCAAAGTATTGACCTCAGAATTGCCTGTGTGATGCTCCACAAAAAGCCCAGTATTACCAAATACCTTATTCAGCAAATAGTTCAGCATATATCAGAAAGTAAGAAACAAAGAATGTCATGTACGGAGTATTAAGTCTAAACTACAGCCTGTTTGCAGTGCATTTTCAGTGTGGCTCAATGAATCATCACCCTTTGGTTCCTTGTCATCATCCCGCTGCCCATCATATCCCCCCTTCCTGCACATACCATCCCCCCATAAACACACCTTTCCCCCCCTCCCTCCCTGTACCTCCGCCGGGCGGTAGGAGAGTAGGGCGCTGGTTCCTGGCCGGGCACACACACAAACAGCCGATGTCCCGGCCCAGACTCCGTGAGATCCTCCCCCCGTCCCCCCCCCCCTCTCGCAGACTCACAGCTTCTCTGCACAGCAGACAGATCAGCTGCTGCTGCAGATGCCGGGTAATGCCACGTGGGGGTGCTGCTGCAACGCCGGCTTCAGGGAGAGTTATCCCAGCTCTCCCCCTCCAGCAGACGCGAATCCCAGATCACAGCTGCCATTTTTTTTATCGCGATCCCGGTTATAACGCTGTCTTATTGGGTGGACCCTAATGACCACATTATATTGGTTCAGCTGTATATATTATAATGTTTTAGACATTTACTATAAGGCTCTATACAGTCAGCCTGGGCATTAGCATAGATGTCGGCATGCCTGTATAGTTCAAAAAGGAGAGGATGTCCAGAGGTGAGAAGACCATTTGGTGGGCGAGGAAGGGTGAATTTCCAAGTCCGGAGAACAAAGGGCACTTTGTGGTTACACCTTTTGTGTTTGCCAGACTTGGTGGAGCTTGCCCAGCAGGTGCATTGGGTTAGCTAGGGAAAGATAGGGAGCGTAGGCACTTTCCCCATTGGCTAATCCATATTTCACACCCACCCAGATTTTCGAGCCGGCTTTGCAAGCCTCCTCCTCTGAAGTCAGGGGCAACTGATCTGTCTCAAATGGATCTGTTCTAACAATGATGATTTTATCATTCAATCTAATAAATTACTCTCCAGATTTGAAGCTAGAGGGTATTCCCCCACTGATCTCAGTAAATCCTTTAAGGAGGTTAATGAAATGGATAGAGCATCGCTCTTCCGTAAAAGGGAGGGGAAAGATTCTTCTTCCTTTTTGGATACACCTTTATTTGTTACACAATATAATTCACAGAGTCAGCAAATTAAACACATCGTCAAAAAACATTGGGGTCTACTCTCCGCTGACCCAGCCTTGAGTCAAGTCTTTTTGGAAGGACCTCGTTTTGTTTTCAAAAAGGCCAAAACTATTGGTAATTACGTTTCGAGAAACTTATTTCAATCTAAGGTTAACACAGATAGGATGCTCCCTAAAGGGAGTTTTAAAAGCCTTCATTGTAAATCCTGTAGATATATGACTTCTAAATCTCAATTTTGTTCCATGGTTACGGGTTGCCAATTTGATGTTAAGTCCTTCATTAATTGCAATACCACATTCGTAGTCTATTTATTGGGCTACGGATGTGGTAAGCAATATGTCGGACGGACCACAAGAGCATTGAAAACCCGTATCATGGAACATATGCGTTTAATTGTTAAGAAGGATGTCACCCATCCAGTAGCTAACCATTTTACTAATTGTAGTTTTGGTGACATCAAGAACTTTTCGTTTATGGGAATTGAACACATCCCCATGCACATTAGAAGGGGTAACAGAGTGACATGCAACTATTGGCTCCTGGGTCTCGGGGAGGCGTATTTTCCATTCCCTGTGCTTGGGCCTGAGAGTATGGTGGGGGTGGAGCTGTGGATCCGTTGCTGGTCATGGAGAGCCGCCCCCGGTGATGACGCGGTAAACAAGGAAGTTAACCATGTCTCCGCGCTCACCGGTGTAACGGCTCATTGCTGGTGAGTACCGGGTTGATGGGGGACGCCTCCGCAGTGCTCTCGGGCCCCTATTTGTACAGGAGTGGGGTTTAGTGCTCCTGCTTGTTCCGGAGCGACTGGGGGGCGTATCCGATAGGTACGTGATGTCATCACACTTTGTGGGCGGTCCTACGTTGCCATTTTGATGCAAAAACGGAGCATTTGAATGTGTATATAAGGAAGTATTACTAATACAGTGTATACTCCTTGATAAAGTGTTTTTTTTACACGAAACGCGTAGGAGGGTTAGTGCCTCCACTTTTTTAGATGGATTAATAAAGAATTATTTTTAATATCAACTGTTTGGGACCCACTTTTGGCTGTTGCGCCAGAATCACCTTGTTTTTTTGAATCAGAGAACAAGACAATTTTGAGTCGATGAAGTTAGGGCGAGCTTTTCAAAGTTGCTCTGTCCCAAATAACAGAGCAACCAGCTTAGTTTTTATGTTAGGAAAGTCTTCCCTGCAGAGACTAAATCAGATGCGAGGACCAAGTTCTCATCTGAGAATGTAGCAGACACAGTCAGGGGTTCCTGCCGAAAACAATTCCAGGAGTATCAGGACTAGGTCCCGGTCAGGAGTTTCTGTTGAATCTCGGTCAGAATGTCCGGAACAAGGTTCCGATCAGGGTAAGCCCTCGCAAGCGGGTGCCATGCACCTAGTAAAGGCCTAGATCTCATACCCCAGACCCCAGTAAGTGTGTATATTTCTGTATTTTGTGTTTTGTTGTATTTGCGAGGTTTTATCCAAATAAACCCTATTTTATTTCCCTGCCTTGTTTTGCCTATTGACTGATACCAGAAATATAAATGTGTTAAGAGACCTGATCTACCGTGACAGCTCCTTTCTAACAAACATTTTCCTGACATCAAGGATCATCTTTAAACCTTTGTGCAACTTCCTCTGTAACTTGAGAAGTTCTTTTCTTTTTCTCTCTCTTCCTCTTTACCTTGTAAGGCGTTGATGCATCAGTGGTACTGAGCACAAACTTATTGCTAAAAGCTTCTGCATTTTTCTTGCGTCCCCAGAGCATTGCTTGCTGCTACCGTTGCATGGCTCGCTGGAACAAATAAATATTTCTCTTGCTGCTGATGCTGCTCTTTTCTCTGGTGCACATAGGAGTCATCCTCTTCCTCCTTCTCATCATCATCATCATCATCATCATAAGGCCTGAAGACACTGTTTCATAAACACATATGGTACTGCTTCCTTTCTGGGAGCTACGGAGGAACGCTCATTCTTGAAGGGACACTGTCTTGTGTGGCATGGCTCATTACACAAAACACATTTTATCCTCCATTCTCACTATTGCATTAATACTGTTCTGAATATGCTACAATCACAGCTGGTAGTCATGCAGGTGTGGCAGGATTTTCTTGCAGAATAGCCATTTTAAAAACGTATGTGTTTTTTGTTTTTGTTTTTTGCTTTTTCAAACCCACAGACATTTAGGTGCTATGCCTTATAGAATGCCCGCATTCTGCACCAATTGTGAAAACTTGGCCACGTTTCCGGATCTTTGCTCTCACATTAAAGGTAGCAAGCATAAGAATGTGTGCAGGTTTATTCTTAAAGGCATAAAACAAATCAACAATCAAACAAAATGCCTAGCTCCTGTCTGAGAGCGCTAACTAGCACCGTGTTGGTCCCTAAATAGCGGTTGGAGGGCTAAGCCCCTTACTAACTATAGTAAGCAAAAGTAATGTGTAGGTCATTTTGCCTGCTGGTTCTCAGCTTTCTCCTTACTGGGGTAAGAGGGTAGAGTCCAAGCCTTATCCCAGGCACATCCTTCTGGGCAGCTTGATTCCCTGAAGCTCCCAAGCACACCCTTCTGGGCAGTCCCCACAACCTCTTGACCTGTCTCTGCAAGTTCTAAAACAGGTAGTCTCTGTGGCATTCCAGCAATCTCTCAGGGCGTCCCCCTGAGAAGTGTGACCCTGCCATTGTAGGATCTGGAAGCCCTGACTGTGTAAGTTCCTGCCTTTTACAGAGCTCATGAGCTAATTACCAACAACCTAGCAGCTAGAGTGTGGTCTGCTGCCACATAGTGAGGAAGTTAACTCTTCACTCCCTCACACTATATAACTATAACAAAAACTATTATATCTACGATAACTATCAAACTGTAACTAACTAAATTAATAAATAAACAACAATAAACTTTTATTATTGTTATTTTTATGTTTTTTAATCTTCCCTGAATTTTTTCGGACATTCTGACACTCTCGCTCCTACACTGTCCTGCTGCCGCTCACACACAACACCAATACACAGAGGAAAATGGCAGCATATCATATGTCCATTTATATACAGATGTAGCAAGATTGACTGCGTTGCCACGCCAATCTCGCCAATCCCAGCCCGGGCGGATTAACATTGCGGGGCTCTATCTTGAAGCATGGACCCACCCGCAACGCCGTTTTGTTTTCTGGCCAGGGTACCGACAATTAGGCTTGCTACATCTGTACGTCCGGTTTTGTGAAATGTGTATATACTGCCATTTTAGTTCACTTCTGGCAAAAATCACTAAATTCAGCAGTAAGTTTAAAATGTGATATTTTACCAATGGATAGATATGGGAAGATAATCCATCTGATTCCTGAATCACAAGGGGTTAATATTCCCACTGCACATGGCCAAGTATTCAAACTAATAAAGATGAAATTATCATTTGTCCGTGCCCCACCTGGTAGTCAAAGACCAATGCCCACTCCCCTTCCTACCTTTACCATGTGTACGTAAATGTTGTTATTATTATTTAGCAGAATGTAATTATGTAATGTAACTATGTGCATTCTACAGATGTATATAGTATTTCTTATTCAGCTTGTTGGCTTTTGGACCTTCAGTTGCAAAGCTAATAAACTTACGTTATTAAAAAAAAATCATTACAAATTGCACATTGATAGGAAAGGAAGTCCGGTGCCATTTGCGAAAGAGGTTTCAGAAACAGTATGAGTGGGCAGCTGATGCTAACATCACATAAGGGATAAAGCCTGATACTGTAAACGAGTTAAACATGGACATTAAAGGCAGATAGTGTTTTTATATTTTATTTTTCTAAACCTATCCCTCCTTTTCTAGACATTCTGTTGTAAAGTCCGTCTTAGTGTTCTGTTAGTGGGATAGAATAAATACCCGTATTACTGTTCTGCTACTGAAACCTAAACAATAGACAACAAATAATATTTTAAAATTCTAAATGCCTTAGTACTTATTTCCAAAATTAACAAGCATAGAGAAGCACAGATTTCAAAGATTTACAATAAAATAAACCAAATAAAATGTATTGTATAAGGCTTACATGGCCTTATTCTATGACGTGTGATAGTCCATAACCTGAATTGGTGTCTTGCACCCTTTTCACAGCAGAATTGAGCTAGGAAGTGGAGGGTTGTCAGAGAAAATTTGCTCTAAGGTTAGTGGGTTAGTTGTAATAATTTAATCAGGTATATGGTAGTCAGCTTAATACAGAGAAACTCATATTTTGTATTCTGTTTGTGCAATTCAAAGAATATATTGTTTTCATTTTTGTAAGGAATCCACACCTCAGTTTACTACTTACCTTGCCTTGCAGACCTGTGCAGTCCTGGAACACTCCCCCTGGTATCTACAGCAGCTCTGCAAGCTATGACTGCAGCCCCAGCCTGGGCTCAGTCATTAGAGCAATGCTCTCACACGCCCCTTCTGGTATTGGTTCGCTGACCTTTAAATACTGCATTCCCCACAATGCTTCTCTGCCTAGCATAATTCCCTTGTGAATGTTACCTGTGTTTTGCCACAAGCCTCCTGGCTTGTTATCTCTCGTGACTTTTCTCTATTGTTATTGTTCTGGTTCGTTGTACTCGTTCCAGTTTCCTCCAGGCCTGCTGCTGCTACGCTGAGGTCTGTGTTCCTGGTTCCCGGAGGCCTGCTGTTCCTCTCTTCACAGAGGCCTGTGTTTTGCCTGCCTGGATTCTACTACCTGCTGCATTCACCCCCAGCAGAGGTATTGTTGGGATGCCGTGGCCTGCTGCTCTCTCTCCATTCGCAGAGGCCAGCTTGAACTCCTGCGCTAAAGCACTGGTTTACCAGTGCTGCCTGGTGGTGTGTCCACTCCAGTCAGTCTTCCTTCTCTCAGACCGGCGCCATGGGCTGTGGACGCCACTCGTGCAAACCCCATTCCCGACCTGCAGTGATTATGCTGAAGCGGGAGGACCTGCTTGATTTCCTATTGCCGACTCCCTGCTTGGACTACGACTACCCGGATATCTTCTATCCCGACTCTGGCTCGTCCAACGACTACGCTGTTCTCTCCAGTCTTGAACCCGGCCTGTTTGACTATGAACTTCGCACTCCGGACCAGTCTGCGCGGTCTAAGGTCGGTGATTTCATAATCCAGCCTCAGCCACGCGGTCCGACCACGGTTGGTGGCGAGCACAACCGTAACAATTTTATTTTATACAGAGCAGGAACAAACTTTTCTGGATTAAGTAAATTAGGTAGTTATGCACATGCACTATACCACGTATTAGGAAAATGGCCTCTAGTAATTATACTATCTGTATTAGTCAAAGTTAAGTCCTAATTAACGGGGAGAGGGGATCCCACTCCATTGGGAAGGCGTACCTATCAAAAAGACAGCAAATCAATATGTGCGGCTGAGACAGCTGGCTGTGAAGGGCAGCTTGCCCATACGAGATCAATAAAGATGCCCTGTTCAAAGATACCCCCACTGTGTGAGTGTTAAGTTACTCTCCAGTGGACGGCACCATCAAGAAGGAGTTCTTCATCAGGACCATCTCCCTGCAGTTGCATAGACCCTGATGAGGTGGAGGCGCTGCACGTGGTATAGGTAGGACTCGCACACACTACCTCAGCTGCCTGTCTGAATTGACAATCCCCGAATACAATCATGTGGGAGACTCAGGAGTCCTGTTGCCTACAGGTGCACCACCAGACACAACCATGTAATGGGGGCTGGTTAGACCACACGGGCCAATATGAGATTGGGTGGGTCAAGCTAGAGGGAATACCCATTACAGTTGGAGGCGCTGCTGAGATACCTGTCAACAGAACAGGCTTTTGCTAGGCACACTGGGAAACAGGGAGAGTGTCTGCTGCCACTTTGTGCTGCGTGGGAAGGAGCCAGGGGTAGTCAGGGGAGCTGCTGGAGCTGCGGGCCGCATGGACGCCCTGGGATTCTGCAAGGAGTTAGTAGGGCTGGAGCCGGGCTATAGCTGTCCTAGTCCCTTAAGGTAGTGCTAGGACGCCTGAAGGGACAAACTGGTAACTTAGGGCAGGAATCCTGGAGAGGGTCTGCGCTAGACTAGCCGACAGAAGGTAGAAGCCCATAGTACTGCATGGAAGAGCCAGAGTACTCTAGTCCATTTCAGTCCACTTACTGAAGGGAGCATAGACTGGGAGGAAGGCGATACAGCAAACACAGAGAGAGTGAGCCTACCCTGAGGTAGTGCAAACACGAGTCAGATCTACATTACGTACACAAGGTGGTGCACAAGGCATTTTTATTGTATCGGTGTGGCAGCCGCCCTGCAGAGAGGAGCTCCATGTACAATAACCCAATATATAGTGGCCATATGGCGACCGCAAGAATGGAGGATCTGCGCGGTGCGGAAGGTCCAATATGGCGGATGGAGGCCGAAGGAGAGTGCGCACATGGCATGTGTGCGAGAGAAGAGCAGGCTACAGAGGAGACTTGTGAAAGCCTGCTGGAAGAACAAGCTACAGAAGAGACTTTTGTGAGCCTGTTATGGAGTGGTGCGAAAGCTGTGATTCCACCGTGTTGGTCCTGCCTAGGACCTTGGGGTAGTAACCCTGAGGACAGTGAAGAGGACATTGTCGTGAGTTATGAGGAACATAATGGACTGGATTGTCATTCGACTTACAAACAGTTAAAAGCTACCTCATTTGAGAACCAGAGTGACATTTCAAAACAAGATGGCGGTTCCCTCTTCCCTGGGAAACTGCGTGGGCCAGTTGCAGAAAATATTGCAAATTCTCAACTTGCAGAGAGTTGGCCGGGATTGGCGCCAATGGGAAAACTCCACCCTAATGGGGAGTATGGCACGAAAGCTGGAGACGCGCCCACATGGACTATGACTAACTCAGCCCCTGGGCTGGGTGATCATACTCAATTAAGGGACCTCCCTCCAATTTCCACCAGGGGGAGTGGTTTCCGGTTGTGGCGGATGTGGATGGAGTTAGCTGGGGAAGGGGTTGGCAAACCAGTCCCTGCACTTCAGTTGCGAGGAGCCAGCGAGCTGAATAGACCACTAGTGAGAGTGCCTCATCTAGTGACTATGGCCTGCAAATCCGAAGAAGGGTCACTGATATCTACCCATCCCTACTCGGCTCCAGGAGGCTTCCTGATACTATGAGTGGCGGGTATAGAGACAGTGGCATGCCTGTGCTTGCAGTGTCGACTGCCGGGCGGTGCTGTGAGCTCTACGGCACAATGCGCACAATGTGGCCTGCAATACCTGTGGCCAATGCCGACATTCGTGCCGGTCCAGGCAGTGGAGACCGCGGGAGATATTGCCATGCTGGCTGCGGAACTCCCCGGCGCACTCTGGAGGGAGTCTGCTGATCCTGGAGAAAGGGGATTGGGCACGACTATCAAACCCGAGCCAGACGAGAAAACCGACCACCGACGCGGTGATAAAAGGGGGGCTCACCGTCGATCACCGAGCGGAATGCCTCGTCCTAACGCAAAGTTGGAGTCCTCGGACGAGGAAACAGCCAGTCCTACTGCATTGACGGCCCGACCACTGGTGAACCACAGCAGCAGTACGATTAAACAAGTGCCACTCACCTGTGTCGGAAGTGAGTGGAGCAGAGTGTCGCCCATGCAGCGGCAACCCGAGAGGCAAAGTCCCATGGCCGTGGTGACCAGCGGTTCCGATGGCGGCAGATCCACCCCAATGCCACGGAACGGTAAGCAAAGTCCCTGCTATTACCAGGTTCCGAGGGTGGCCACGGCGGAGGAGGGACGTGTAAGGCCCAAGCGGTGCCACAGCAGAAGAAGGCGTTGCCGAATGTCGTGGTGGAGGAAGAGGTCCCGCTTGGGGACCCAACCCAAGATGGCGGCGAGACACGTGCGTGTCAGGACGTCGTTTCCAGTGGGCAGAGCATAACTGATTGGGAGATGACGGCGCCTCTTCATTCGAGCAGTGTCAACCAATCGCCTAGGTTGAAAAGGAGCGGGCGATCAACGCGGAAGCTGCAGAGCAGTGAGACCGGAGAAGTGGAGAGCCCATGCGGTGGCACCGGACCAGGTAGTGGTGAAGAGCGGGTCGTAGCCCCGTAGATACCAACTGTTCGGCCCTATGCCCAATCCCCAGCCCTAGTTAAAACCAAGGCCCTAGATAACACCCCAGCCACCTTTTCTTTTGGTTCCACTTCGACCTTAGGGATGTCAGGGGGTTCCCAGGTCACGTCGGATGAACGGACTGAAGGGGGCTTGGACTGTGGTACCTCCAATGAGGGTTAGGTGGGGGGAAGGTATTCGCGACAAGTGCCGCGTCTAGTGATGGCCTGAGTGTCATAAGTGTCACCCTAGAGAGTAGGCCCAAGAGAGTAGGATCTCAGTCCCGGACTACCGGGACATCTGGAGTATCCTCCTGGGGGGAGCTTGAAGAGGGGGAGTCAGTGGAGTCCGCTCCAGAGGAGGTTAAGGAGACCCAGTGGTGGGCCCCCTTATTTGAGGGATATGAAGCCTGGCTAGATAGGACCCGGTTCATCTTGGAGCGGGATGGGGTGGTAGACTATTGGTGGGCCAAGGGAGAATTTACTGAGGAGGATCGGTTGAAGGCCATGCAGGATCGGTGGTACAATATTAGACGAGGGCTAATAGAGCCATTGAGTCCCAGTAAACTTGAGGATCCGGCAGAACCAAATGAACCCCTGTCATGGGTGCTGCCAGGGAGAGCGGGTAACACCAAATTGATTCGGATAAGCCGCGCAAAAAGGGCCATTGTAGCGAAGTACAAAAGCTCACACGGATTAGAGTACCCCTATGTCCCCGAACCCCTCATGCAGGAAATAGAGGATCAGAGGGATAGGTGGCTAAGGGACACCATAGAAATGTATATGGTAAATAAAGTGGGTTCGATTACTGGTCGCAAAGCAGAAGAGAGGATCTCCCAGCTAATGCGAGTGTGGAGCATCGGGCGCAGTATAGACATGTACAAGGCTGTATATAGACCTGAGAGTGGCTTGCCCAGAGAGTACAGTATCACTGTGACCGACATGGCAGGTAGGGAGGTGAAGAAACCAGATCCTTGGCACTATTATTAGGTAGACAGTCGGTGATGTCTGTTTCTAAGATAAGCGCCCCTGCTGGTCAGTGAGCGCTACAATGTTAATAATTATGAAAACAGTAATGTTGTTTTGATTAAATATGTGTTCCATTTTACAGTGCTTCCTGGAAAAAGGTACACCAAATTTAGGTCCCAGCCGGGGCGGTGGGGATTCACCAGGGGGAGATTGTAGCAATGCATGTAAAATGGTCTGCAGTTGTCTCCCCTGCTGGCAGTAAACCTGGTAAGTTACAGGAATGCCAGCAGTAATCATGGAGGTTTGCCCTCACACCCTGGTGAGGTGCCCTATGTATGGGTGGGAGTGGCTACATGCTCTGAGTCCACAGTTAGTGACATCAGAGCTGTGACAGTTCCTGAAGTATATAAAGCACAGCACTGCCCAAAGTTAGTTGGTTGGTGAGGATTGCTGAGTTGTTGGAGGGCGTTGGGAAGGAAGGATCCACTAGTGCAGTAACTAGTGGTCCATTTCTACATCAGACTTTATAAGAGCCACACTGTGTCCAGGGACCTGGCACAGGGGTGATCTCCCTACGGGGAGAGGGGATCCCACTCCATTGGGAAGGCGTACCTATCAAAAAGACAGCAAATCAATATGTGCGGCTGAGACAGCTGGCTGTGAAGGGCAGCTTGCCCATACGAGATCAATAAAGATGCCCTGTTCAAAGATATCCCCACTGTGTGAGTGTGAAGTTACTCTTCAGTGGACGGCACCATCAAGAAGGAGTTCTTCATCAGGACCATCCCCCTGCGGATGCATAGACCCTGATGAGGTGGAGGCGCTGCACGTGGTATAGGTAGGACTCGCACACACTACCTCAGCTGCCTATCGGAATTGACAATCCCCGAATACATTCATGCGGGAGACTCAGGAGTCCTGTTGCCTACAGGTGCACCACCAGACACAACCATGTAATGGGGGCTGGTTAGAACACACGGGCCAATATGAGATTGGGTGGGTCAAGCTAGAGGGAATACCTGTTACATACTGTAGACGGACGTTCACAGAGGTACACAATTGGAGACTTTTATAAGGTGAAATTATAATAAGGCTTTATTGTGCCTTTTCCTTTTCATCAGGAAATCCATCCAAACACAGGGGGGGGGGGGGAACAAAGCTTCTATTCACTAGGGAGTATTTCTAGTGAAACACTATGCAATTAATTCACATCTCCCTTAGTCAAGCATTTCTCCCAGCTCCAAACACATAGCATGCAACAAGCAGATATAAGAAGTCTCTTAAGAATGAAAGTCTTATCTGTTTCTTGGAGGGAAAATCTTCTCAGTTCCTGGTTCAGCTCCCTTCCCTCAGGGTGTGTCAGCTTCAGGTTTAGTAGTTTTCCCTGTGTCTTGAAATCAGCTCTGCTGTGTCTTCTGGCAGAGCTCAAGACATGGTCAGCTCCAGAGATCTGTGTTCTCTTGGTCAGTCTCTCCTGGGAGACTCAAGAATCCCTGCTACTGTATGTCTCCAAAGGTCAGCTCACAAGTGAGCTAAGGAGTCACTTCCTGTCTCAACAGACAGGCTTTTGTAAACAATCTTAATCAGGCAGGTAGTGTTTATTAATTGACTACCAGCAGTTAACCACCACACTGCTAGATTAAAGGCACATTACTTGAACAGGGAACCTCCCCTGTTTGTGGGAAGCTCGGGCTTGCCACGGCCAAAGCCAATCCTTCCACTCTCATTCTAGATATCTCTGTGACTTGAATGAGAGTGGATGGAGGAAGAGAACCCTCAGTCCTGCTGGGATTGGAGCCCTTTCTCCAGTTTATTCGTGTCTCCTCCTGAAGGTGCTTGAGATCAGCACCCCTCAGTCGCTCGAGGAGGACTTTTTCCAAGTATAGTCTTTTTTCTATGTGCGCAGTCATGAGATTTCCCTCGCGTCGGATGCTCGTCTTATTGTAGGCATACTGTATGGCAGCAGTTGCAGAGCGTTTAAAAACAGCCCTTTGAGTTTTCCGCTCTTGAAGCTGTCTCTCTGCCCTATTCCCACTCAATGAGGTTGCTAGTTCAGCCTCTTTGAGATTAAGTTGCAATTCCACACCCACTTCCAGAGAATGTCCCATCTTTTCAGCTTCATCAGCTAAGGATTCTTCTGGTTTTAATTCAGCACGTGTACCTTCTTTTGTTGCCTGCTGAGTGGCTGAAGGTTTTGCTAGTGCTTGTTTAGGTGGTTCAAATTTTGCAAACTTGTCTTTCAGATGAGCGGTATTCCCAGCTCTCACTGTACCCTTGTCTTCATGGGTTTTGAGGCTGTGGAATACTGACGCTGTGGGTCAATACTGTCCTTGTAGGACTGTAATCTCATCCGCGAGAGATCCCTGTTTTTTGAGTGCGTCTTGCAAGTCTCTTCTCAGGGAATTTATCTGCATGCTTTGCTTTCTCTGAGCTTGCTTCCACATTTTTATTGCATTGTGAAGCACTATGAACTTCTTTGCTTGGGCCACAGTTACTTGTTTCAGTTTCTGGACCTTCTTGTGCTCCCTTTTGTGCCGCTTCACCTGGGTTCTAAGCTTGGCTTTTAGCGTTGCTTTGGTGATGCTCAGGGTAGCCTTCAGTTTCTCATGCTGCTTTCTGGGGACATACTGGGTCATCAGACGTTCCTGCAGCACATGAATTTCTTTAACAGCCTGCAGATTGTCATCCTGCAGAGTTCGCTGATTCTCCTCTGCCTTCTTGAGGTGCGTACGCAGACCTTGCAGTTGGTTCTGCAGTCGGTGCTCTGCTTCAAACTTCTCACCTTCCAAAAGTCTATTTATTTCTTTAAGCTCGTGCAGCTTTTCATTTTTTTCCTTGACGTCGTTTGTCAAATTAAAATTTTCTTCTTTGAGTTTTACGTTTTTTCTTTGTAATCTTAAATGTTCTCCTTTTTCAGTCTCTGTATTATTCAGGGCATCTTTGCAGTCCTCCTTCAATTTACGCACATCTGCTTTGAGACTAACAGTCTCCTGGCGTGAGACGTCCTTCTCTAGGTTGAGGGTCTGAAGCTCCTTCTGGGAGACTTGGAGATTTGTATTAAGATTGGCAATAGTTTCTTTAGCAATGTCCAGCTCCTCAGTGAGACTGTGTTCCTTTCTGGAAACTTCCAGGTCTGTGCGGCAGCTGTTGGTCTCATGATGTGAGGCATCCAGTACTCTGCTGAGTGCCTGAACCTCTTTCTGAGATACGTCCACCTCTATCCGTACACTGTTGACCTCCTGTCGTGAGGCATTCAGCTCTATGCGAAGAGTGTGAACCTCTTGCTGGAAGACTGTCATCTGCTTCAGTGCCTCCTCATACTTCCACTTTAGCGTAGCCACCATTTTATCAGATTGGCTCTGCTCTTCATCCATGGCGGAAATAGTAGCCTTTGCAGTATCTAGCTCAGTCTTGAGATCGTCCAATTCTGTCCTGGCTAAAGAGTAAATTGTGAGCACATCTTTTTGTAGCCTCACGTTATTTTTCTGTAGCTCTTTGTAACCATCTTCCTTTTGTTTCAATTGTTCACGGAGCATATCACAGTCATGCCTAGCATTTTTCAGGGCATCTTCAGGGTTGGTCAAGGGATCGTCACTCTCTGGTTCCGGCTCCACTTCCTTGGGATGGTTGGTTGAGGGTTCCTCACTGTTGGCACCGGACAGACACTTCTTTGGGGTACACGACTTCTGCCTTGGGCCCTCTGGATATTCGGTTAACCGCGGGACGAATTCTCCATTTTCTCTAGGCTGCAGGGCAACTCGGTCCCCCTTTTCCTTCACAGGATCTGCGGACGTGTCTGTTCCTTCCACGGTAAGTGAAGAACCGCTTTTCTTTTTCCGCTTTTTTGATTTGGATGACTCCGTCCCATCAGGAATGCGGGGGTCTCCTTTATTTGAAATTTTAGCAGCGTCACTGGATCCACCCGGCTTTTCTTGCAACTGTAATAGCTGATGGAAATATTCGGTAATCCACTGCTCCCGCTCTGTTTCCTGCTGATCATATTCGTCATCAAAGGGAGCGGTCTTTTCTGTTCGTGCCGAGTTCAGGCACCGCCACCATTCTTGGGGTGTTTTGTGGGTGTGACTCGGTTCGGGTTCCCCGTAAGAGATGTCTTCCTCTTTATTGGACTGGAAGGGCCACTCTTCAGTGGGGTAGGGTTCATTACAGGAACGCTGCATCTTGTCCTCCATTTTTAGGCTATCAGGTGTAATTTTCTTCCTGACCTCAGGGGGCACTATTGCAGCTGTTGCCACTGTATTTGCTAGAACCCCCAATTGTGGTAGTCCTACAGGTGAGCATATTTTGCTTGTAGAGGTCGTAGTTCTCACAGACATCTCTGTAGACTTTTCTTTCTTGGGTAATTTTTTTCAATATCAGCAGTTCTGTGCATGCATTTTCTCTCATCAGGTATACAAGATGTGCAGTTGCAAGGTAAAAAAGTCTATTTGCTTTACACCATTTACTTGCTAGGTTTAATCTCTCATTAGGTATGCTGAATGTGTAGTTGCTAGGAAAAAAACTTCTGTTTGCTTTACACCATTTACTTGCTAGGTACAATCCCTCCGCTTCAGCAACAGAATTTGGTTTTCTGCCTGAGTTCAGTAATTTTCAGTCTCATCTTTGGGTATTATGGCATTCACACTTCACCCTTTGGGTTTTGCTCCCAAGATATATATAGGCAGACTTTTTTTACTTGCAGAAAAAAAAAACATTCTTTGCAGTGGACTATTTCTTTCATTCCCGGCAGGGTGACTCAACACTCAGCAATTGACTTTGAAAAACCTTTTACACAGTTCAGCAATCCCTTTTTCCCCTATAGGGTAATTTTACACTCAGCATTTGTTTGCTAAAAATTCCCCTGCTTCAGCACAGTCTTGTATCAATTTTCACACTTTTCTGCATATACTCCATTCACAGCTGGTAGCCCTATGCGGGGTGGCAACCTTTATTTGCAAAATCAGTACCACTTGTGGGTCACCATCTGTATTCACAGCTTCAGCGAAACTTTTGAGAACAACAAACACATATCCCTTTTTAAGGGCTGACTCACTTCTTGAACCCTGACTATGGCTGGAAGGCAAAACCCCTATTTCAATGACCATATTACACATTGTGATAGGCAAATAAGGTTTAGCTGTTTCAGTGGTGTGTATCCCTTTAACTCTGATATCTGCTGCATGAGGTTTTTTTTCTAAGCTGCTCAGACTGTTTGTAGGCAAAAAGCATTAAAAAAAATTCACATAAAAATCTCCGGTCCTTTTTAACTTCAAAGACACCTCTCATCTCACTTCGGATACCATATGTAGATGGACGTTCACAGAGGTACACAATTGGAGACTTTTATAAGGTGAAATTATAATAAGGCTTTATTGTGCCTTTTCCTTTTCATCAGGAAATCCATCCAAACACAGGGGGGGTGGGAACAAAGCTTCTATTCACTTGGGAGTATTTCTAGTGAAACACTATGCAATTAATTCACATCTCCCTTAGTCAAGCATTTCTCCCAGCCCCAAACACATAGCCTGCAATAAGCAGATATAAGAAGTCTCTTAAGAATGAAAGTCTAATCTGTTTCTTGGAGGAAAAATCTTCTCAGTTCCTGGTTCAGCTCCCTTCCCTCAGGGTGTGTCAGCTTCAGGTTTAGTAGTTTTCCCTGTGTCTTGAAATCAGCTCTGCTGTGTCTTCTGGCAGAGCTCAAGACATGGTCAGCTCCAGAGATCTGTATTCTCTTTGTCAGTCTCTCCTGGGAGACTCAAGAACCCCTGCTCTGTCTCCAAAGGTCAGCTCACAAGTGAGCTAAGGAGTCACTTCCTGTCTCAACAGACAGGCTTTTGTAAGCAATCTAAATCAGGCAGGTGGTGTTTATTAATTGACTACCAGCAGTTAACCACCACACTACTAGATTAAAGGCACATTACTTGAACAAGGATTACTCCCCTGTTACACATATGTATTTTGTTTCTATTGTCAAAATCATCTTCTATAAAGCAGCAGTGCCAGTTATCTTACCACTGTGGGAAAGAGATGCTGCCCCTTTTGAACTCCTCATGACAGCGGTTTACCTTGGTCCAGCTTCCCCTGGCAAAACACAGTCCAGGGAAAAGAAATAGGCAACTTCGCTGAGCAGCATCAATCAGGGAACTACCATGTAGTCGATCTATATCTGTAGGGCATGTTGTTTGAATGAATCTTAAACAAGCCACATATAAAGTCTTTTCTTCAAGTGAACTTAGACATAGAATGGCGAGAAAACATTTGTGAACCATTTAGGATTTTCACATATTTTGAAATCTAAAATCTAAAATGTTATTAGATCTTAATCTAAGTTCTATTAATAGATAACCTGATCAAACAAATGACACAAAAACATGATACTTTTTCAACATGTATTTATCCACAAATGATTAAACATTCAATATCCATGTGTAAGAAATAGTATGTGAACCTTTTCATTCAGTACCTGGCACCCCCTTGAGCAGCAATGAGCAGACTTCAACTAAGTGTTTCCTGTAATTGCTGGTCAGTCTCTCACATCGGTTCTGAGGAATTTTGTCCCATGCCTCCTTACAGAACTGCTTCAACAGTGATATTTGCATGAACAGTTCGGTTCAGGTCCTTCCACAACATTTCGAAGGGTTTATGTCCAGACTTTGACTAGACCATTCTGAAGCGTGGAATTTCTTCTTCTGCAGCCATTCTATTGTAGATCTGCTTATATGTTTAAGATTATTGTCTTGCTGCATGAACCACTTTCGCTTCAGTTTCTGCTCACATTCAGATGGCCTGATATTCTCCTCTAGAATCTTCTGAAAAAATGCAGAATTCATGGTTGTGTCAATGATGGTTGTGTCAATGATGGCAAGCCATCCAGGTCCTGAGGCAGCAGAGCAGACGCAAACCATCACACTCCCACCACCATGCTTGACAGTTGGGATGAGGTTTGTCTGTTCGAATGCAGTTTTGGTTTTCGCCAAACAATATTTCTCATTGAGGCCAAAATGTTCTAGCTTTGACTTGTCTGCCCAGACAACATGGTTACAGAAGTCTTGAGGATAATCTACTATATGTGCTTTTTGATGAATTTCAGACTGGCCTCAATGCTCTTTTTAGAGAGCAGTGGTTTTCTCCAGGCTATGCTTCAATGAACTTCATTCTTGTTCAGTCTTTTTCTGATAGTTGAGTCATGAACACTCACATTAGCCAAGGCGAGGGTGGCCTGCAGATCCTTGGATGTTACTCTGCAGTACTTTGTTACTTCCTGGATGATTTGCCAGTGTGTTCTTGCAGAGATTTTGGTAGGACGACCGCTCCTGGGAAAAGTGACTGTGGTCTTTAACTTTCTCCATTTATAAGACAGTGGATTGGTTGAGCCCCAAATCCTTAGAAATAGTTTTGTTTCCCTTTCTAGACTGATGAGCATCAATAACTGCTTTTCTGAGGTCCTCAGAGATTTCTTTTGATAGTGGCATGACCTGTTTCCACACACATGTATGGTGAAGACCAAACTCACAACATTTCTGGTTTTTATAAAGGGTATGGCCTCTCAAACTCACACCTGACATCTACCTAATTATTTAAATAGCCAATTGTAATGATCCCCTTAAATTTAGCTGATAAAACCAGGAGCTCACTTACTTTTGCCCATACCCCGGCTCTTAATTATCCATTGTTTGTCTAATTCATAAATTATTTTGCTTCAATAGACATGGAATTGGTTAATATAAACCCTATTGAATATTTAAGAAAAAACAGAAAGTGTTTTTCACATATGTTGGCCAATCTTTTCACCAGCAGCATACTCCTTACATAGAGAAGCACATTGAAATATATATGTTTGTTTTATATTTAAGAAAAGATTGTTTTTGATTCAATGGAAAAGCTATGGGATTTCCGTAGTTATCATTGGGGTTCACAAACTCCCCTCCCCCCCCCCACTCTATGTCAGGTTTTATAAATTGCAATTTCATTTATGAAGAATTCTCATATTGGTCAGTTCATACTGTAGGTATCACAATTAGAAATGGGCAAACCAGTCCAAATCCGATTTCCAGTTTTTTTTTCAGACCAATTTCAATCCTCCTACCAAAAGCCACCAGCAGATTGGCTACTACAAAAATTGAGTGGCTGATAGAATGTTTACATGATCATTGATAAGTGGAAACAATTCAAACCCAAAGATATTTTTAACCTTATGGTTAAAAAAAAAAATCTTAAATGAAAATTTAGGAAATTCAATCTGTAGCATTTGTACCATACGCATACACCACATTATATCTAAGAACATGCACAAGACAATGTCTGCTTTATAATGATACGCGGAACAGAAAGTGATATTACTGTAACTGTATATTCAGGAGAAAGATAATTTGAGGATGTTTTCCCAGTGATAAACTCCTGTTTCACTAGATTCATAACATGCTAGACAATCAATGTAAATTGAATTTTACCCTCAGATGGAAAGTCTGTTTATGTCACTCCGCATTACCTTTCTTTAATCTCTCAAATTGCTCCAACAATTAGCTTAACAGCAGCAAACACTGACGTCAAATGAGAAAATTATACTGAGGTGACATTAAAGTCAACTTCCAGAGTCCTGCAATAATTTTTTAATGCTACAACTGAATTTCTACTAAATTGGCAGAATGATTAGTGTTTAACCCATTCACCATTATAGTAACAGTTGATGTTTGCTGCCCAATCAAATCAGTTTATTACGATATAAAGTAGTGCTTTCTGGAAATATGGCTGCCAGGTTATGGAAGAAAGAATCCACAATTCATATCTGGTCTTTCTAACAATTACAACTGTTGACCTGAATTGGGAAGTCTCAATGTGCTTTCAAACTTTCCAATGCAAACTACGGTCAAGGAAATCCTCACGGTATTAATCATCTTAAAGGCAGTCTATTGTGAACTAACCTTCAACGTGAATCTGCTCATCAGTGATAGAAGCCAGTGCCCATTCCCTAGTCCCCCAGTGGGGTAATACCTCCTGTTGACTCTCCCACCTTTAGAATAATTATGAAATGTAATGTGTGAATTGATGTTTGCATACTATATGTACATACAGTATTTCTGGATGGGTAAATGTGTATGTCTGTACGATTTATCTGCTTCTCTCATCTATCCCAGGCAACCTCTTTATTTCCTTATTTTTAGGTGCTCATTGATTATTAACTAAGGACACTGAAGTGGAAGTGAGGAAAGGTGAAGGTGTTGTAGTTGAAGGAATAACACCAGAGATCGATTAATAACAAAATCCCTACTCTCCAATTAAACCACTAATTTGATATTATTGGCCTTAAGATCAGTAGAAAGCATTACATTATTTAGAAAAACTAAATAAATGTAATCTTCAGAGGGTTAATAATTGAGTCCTCCATATTTAATACACTGGCAAAAATGGCTTTACAAAATTAAAAATTGGAATACTTATACCAGTGCTCCTAGTTCATTGGAAAACCTGTTACTTTCCATTTTACAGATCTCCAAGAGAAGAGAGGAACTAAGGCACTTCGGAATTGTCAAAAAAAGAGATATATTCTCAATCCATATCCTTGAGAAAGGCTGCACTGACCGCCAAAATGGTGGTTTATCTTTTGGTTATTATACATGTATTCTTTTTTTTTTTTATCCGAAGTGCCTTAATTCCTCTATTCTCTTGGACAGATAGGGTTAAAACATTGATAGATGGGCAAAACAAAACAAACAAAGCGCATAGTGTGATCCAATTTATAGGATACAGCTGTTTTCACGCAGTTTGGATTCTGTATGTGATAAGAGTTTAATGAACACAGCGAGATGCAACTCAAAAAGCATGTATCACAGTTTAAGGAACAGGCCCCCCAAGACCCACAATTTGTAAGGCCATTTTCCCCTGAACCTCATTAAATAGCAGTTTGGAGTTATGTTAATAAGGGTTCCCAAGGTAGTACTATTTACAGTGTATAAGAACAATCATACAAAGCAGTTCCAAAGGAGCTGCATCAAATCCTATTTTAAATATCATGCCAGCCTTAATGCAGCACTTCATGACAACTGGAGCAATAACATCTGCTACATCTGTACCAAAGCCAAGAGGTCTCCTTAAACATGACCATCTCAGTTGTACCCTTGTGAAACCCCAGAACCAGGAAATACAGTATCTCATTTGATATTTTTGGTAGAAACACATAAACCACTGCATATTATGGGGCCCAGGGCCGCCAACAGAAATCATGGGGCCCAGGACAAATGAAAGGAGCAGCCCCCCCCCCCCCATAGTGCACCTACCGCGGGGAAAAAAAATTTGGCGCGCAATTTTTACTTAACTTTTTTCTTGTTAATAAAAAAACATTACAATACAATCTGTTTATTTTAATATTTTCAACAAAAGACAATGATACCCAATGCTACATCCTATGTGACAAAATGCCTGGGGGGGATTCAGTATGGGACAGGGGTGTTCCCTACTTGTCTTCTGGGTTAGGGGAGATTCCGATATCTCCTGTGTGAAGCTTGAGAGTCAGATCTGGAAGAAAGCAGTATAGGTTATTTCGGTGTAGGTATAGGGCAGTTAAGATAAGACAGAGAGAGTGTGGGTGAAAGAGAGAGACAAAGCGAGAGAGTGGGTATTTGGGGTGGGTGGGTGACGGGGTGGGTGACTGACTCTTGGGTGGGTAGGTGACTGACTGACATTTGGGTGGGTGACTGGGTGACACTTGGGTGGTGGGTGGGTGACTGATGGGTGGATGACTATGACTGACTGTGGGTTGGTGTCTGTATTAATTCACAGACTCCCACACTCACACTCTCACACACACACACACACACACACACACTCTCTCTCTCGCTCCCTCTCTCTCTCGCTCACTCTCTCTCTCACACACTCTCTCACCCACACTCTCACTCACATACTCTCACTCACATACACTCTCACTCACTCTCTGTCTCTCTCTCTCTCTCAAACACACTTTCTCTGACACTTTCTCTCTCTGACACTCTCTCTCACGCTCTCTCTCTCTCTCTCTGACACTCTCTCTCTCTCTGACACACTTTCTCTGACATACTCTCTCTGACACACTCTCTGACACACTCTCTCTCTCTCTCTCTGACACTCTTTCTCTGACACTCTCTCTCTGACACACTCTCTCTCTCTCGCTGACACTCTCTCTCTCTCTGACACTCTCTCTCTCTGACACTCTCTCTCTGACACTCTCTCTCTCTGACACTCTCTGACACTCTTTCTCTGACACACACTCTCTCTCTCTCTCTCTGTTACTCTCTCTCTCTCTGACACTCTCTCTCTCTTTGACACTCTCTCTATCTCTCTGACTCTCAGACACTCTCTCTCTCTCAGACACTCTCTCTCAGACACACTCTCTCTCTCTGACACTCTCTCTCAAACACTCTCTCTGACACTCCCTCTCTCTGACACTCTCTCTCTCTCTGACACTCTCTCTCTCTGACACTCTCTCTCTCGCTCTCTCTCAGACACTCTCTCTGTCTCAGACACTCTCTCTGTCTCAGACACTCTCTCTCTCTGACACTCTCTCTCTCTGACACTCTCTCTCTCTCGCTCTCTCTCAGACACTCTCTCAGACACTCTCTCTCAGACACACTCTCAGGCACACTCTCTCAGACACGCTCTCTCTCTCAGACACACTCTCAGGCACACTCTCTCAGACACACTCAGACACTCCCTCTCTGACACTCTCTCTCACTCTCTCTCTCAGACTCTCTCCCTCTGACACACTCTCTCTCTGACACACTCTCTCTCTGACACACTCTCTCTCTGACACACTCTCTCTCTGACATTCTCTCTCTCTCTGACTCTCTCTCTCTCTGACACTCTCTCTCTCTCTCTGATACTCTCTCTCTCTGACACTCTCTCTCAGACACTCTCTCTCAGAAACTCTCTCTCAGACACTATCTCACACTCTCTCACACAGTCAAACACTCGCACATACACAGGGGGGCCATCAGAGTAAGGGGGGGAGAAATCAGAGCAGGGGGGGAAATCACACACTCACACATTCTCTCAGACACTCTCTCACATACACTCACTCACACTCTCTCAGACACTCTCACATACACAAGGGGGGCCATCAGAGTAAGGGGTGGAGAAATCAGAGCAGGGGGGAGGGAAATCACACACTAACACACACTCTCTCAGACACACACACACACACTCACACACTCACGCACACACTCACTCACTCAGACACACACACAGACACACACATACACATGGGGGAAATCGGAAGGGGGGGAATCAGAGCAGGGGGGGAAATCGGAACGGGGGTGGAATCAGAGTGGGGGGGGTGAAATCTTAGCTGGGGTGTGAAATTGGAGCAGGGGGGCAAGGGGGAAGCAAGGGAGGCATGGAGCAGTAGTTACATGACTTGCTCCATGCAGGAAGAGGCGGGCCTCACTTTGCAAGCTCGGATAGAGCTTGCTGCGGGCCAAAATCAAAATCCTGGCAGCGTGCCAACACACGCCAGCCAATCAGGAGAGGGGGGAGGGTTTTTTCTTCATCCCTTTGCAGAGAAGCGCAAGCTGCCTGGCACATCGCGAGCACGCTAAATCCTGTCAACCCGTGGTGACGGGATTTATCGAGGGGCACGGCCATACAGGGGGCCCGGGACGCCAGTACCCTCTGTGCCCTGCTGTTGGCGGCCCTGATGGGGCCTATTCTAGTACCTTCGAGAAACAACTCATCAAGGATTTTGGGCAGTTCTCGCAAAATTTGCAGATTTGCTATTCAGAAAGGCTTGATGAGTTGGCCAAATTGTACAGGGACTGCATTTTTCAGCGAGTTCTCTCTCCTGGCCAAACTCTCAGAGCGGGCGCTTCAAAAAGTAAAAATAGCACCATTTTGAGAAACTAATGCTATTCTAGTAGCCTAGAGAATCTCATCGGAGCTCTGGAATAACGAGTTTCTCGTAGATCTCATCTTTGGGGCTATAGATAAATACAGTGAAAAGCAATGTATTTTTGGGCAAATGCTTGTTTTTATTTAATTGATATGTATTTTTGTTGACTGTTTTGTTTAATTCGTGTGTATTTTTGTTGATTGTTTTTTTTTATTCTTGTTTATTTTGTGTGATTGCTTTTTCTAATTCTGGCTTATTTTTGTTGTTTGCTTTGTTCAATTTTTTTTTTTATTGTCTTTGCTTTTTTAAATTCTTAGTATTTTTGGTGTTTGATTTTTTTATTCTGGTTTATTTTTGGTGATTTTTTTTAGGTTACCTATTGACTGATTACGGAGGAGCGCGAGGCTCATTGGATGGCGACGAGTGATGTCATTTGTTGGCGCGAATAATGAAGGTAGTTAAATGCCGGTTTTAACCATTGTTTGATTCACCTTGATAAAGGGCGCATGGCCCAAATGTGTAGGTGCCTTTTTATTGTATCCAGGGTCTGTTATGATCCAATAAACTTTTACATTTTTCTAATGTGTGCCTCCTCCAGATTTATTTGTGGCAGTGCTCTGCCCTGTTTCTATTACTCTCTGCCTATTGACTGCAATAGTGGCTAATCATGCCCATATTATATGTTCATGATGTACCACTGTGCCAATCAATGGGTAGAAGTTGCCCCATGGAGGGTGGTTAGGTGTCCTGGGTGGGTAGCGGGGGATGGGGGGTTAATCCCTTAATTATTATTGCTGTTACTTATCGCTAAAGTGAATAAGGAATTAGGGGCCATTAGTTGGTATTTTTTATTGTTGTGTTCCTGCCAACGGATGATAAGGACGAGGAGGAAGATGAGGAATGCCTTCATCCTGACAGGGGTAAGTAGAAGTTTTATTTACTTTATTCATGGCTGGATAATATTTTATTTGGAATGGGCAAATGAGCTATCTACATCTGGATAATAGTAATTTTGCCCATTACTGTACTATATATGTTTGGGGGGGTGTTGGGGGTAGAGGAGGTGGGAAGAAGGGTTTATCTTTCTGGGATCATTCACTAGGCAAAACAAAGTAGTGGAATAAAATTAGGTTTACTCGGGTGAAACTCGCGGACACACAATGAATATACAAAATATAGACAGAATACACACTTACTGGGGTCTGGGGTCAGAAACTAGCCTCAAATAGGTGCAGGGCGCCTGCTTTGGAAGGTTTACCCTGACCGGGACCTCGTCCCGAGCATCCTGGTACTCTTTTCGGGTAGAATACACAACCGTGACGGCTACGTTCTATTCTGAGAACCTGGTCCTAGTCTCAGCTACGCAGGCTTTCCTAGTTCCAAAAATGAAGCCAGTTGCTCTGCTATTCGCAACAGAGCAACTTTGAAAAGCCCATCTTTGCCTCACTGACTCAAGCCTCAGATCATCTGGTTCTCTGATCAGGCAGTCTACTTACATAGACCCCGCTGTTCTATGTTTAACATGGTTAGGAGACTAGCAAATCAGAGAACAGATCATACGTCAGCCAGCAAATCAGAATGGGGGATCATCTGGCTGCTAACATCAGAGGAGGGGCGTGCCAAGCCGGCTCAAAAAGCCGGGCGTGCGGGAAATATGAATCGGCCTATGGGAAATGCATCTACCAGTGGCATCTTCCCCCAGCCAACCCAAAGCCACCCGCTGGGCAGGCTCCACCAGGTCTGGCAGTCCAAAATGAGCCCCAACTGGGTGGTATTTGTACTCTGGACCTGATACATCGCCCTTCCCTGCTCACCAAATGGTCTTCTCACCTCTGGACATGCCTTCTCTACTTTGAACTCCGATGTCTATGCAGACATCACGCCGCCAATGTAGATGCCTGGGCTGACTGTATAGACATTAATACAGATTGTATATAACATACTACACTACTTTATTAAAAAATATATCTCTTGGGGAACCTTATATATGGGGGGGGGAATGGGTCTGGGACATTTGGGCTCGAAAACCAGGATTCTGGGGGACACTGTTTAGCCCCAGTGTAATTCACCTCGCATACCCACAAATCATGCCTGCACGTTGGGGAGAATTACGGGACTACCGATAACTTTGTCCACCGAACTCCTGCAAACAAGATAAACACATTTTGACCCAAATATCCTACCTAAAACTCCCACTCCCAACTTCTCATGTTTATTAGGAATGGGGAACCCACAACAGGACAGGTTATATATATATATATATATATATATATATATATATATATATATATATATATATATATAATATATAAAAAGAAAAAAGACTGCGCCCCCTAGGTTCTGTCTTAACTGCAGGAAAATGAATCACCTAATGATGAAATCACCTAAGTGTGAAGAAACGCGTAGGGAGTGTGAGCAAGTGGTAGTCACTACACCCTACCTATCCATACTCTGGACTTTGCTAGAGACTCTGTATATGCCGCCACACATTGACGACCTGTCTTAAGGTCATACCATCCATTCCTCATATCCGGAGCTGCTGGTGACTCGGTTCACTTCCGGGTGATATCTGGAGGAGTTGCGCAATCTCGGAGGCCCCTGCTGGACGGTGGCTTAGAGGTGCCGAAAATACACGTGGAAGTGAGGCGTGCAAGCGGAGTGGTGATGTCCGGCGTTTGGTGAATGAGTATTAACTCATTACATGCTTATATATTTTTGTCGTTTGTGAGTGTAAATTTGTTGGACCTTTTTACTGGGAATATTAAAATTGTGTATTTTTTCATATCGCACTAGGATCGGGCGCTTTCTTTCTTCTCGTTTTTTATATATATATATATATATATATATATATATATATATATATATATATATTACAGTGTTCTGGCTTATGGTGCTACTTAGCTGCCAGGGGCTCACGGTTTTCAGGGGTAACCAGTCGTGCTTCACCTTTATTTATGAAGACTGGCTACCCCCACCATCCCAGGGTTGTTGTGTTTTTTAAAGTTTGTTGGGAGTAGTGGGATTGGGTGAAGGGATAGTTGCCCCAAGGGTGGGTGGTTAGGCATGTCAGGTGGATAGGGGGGGTGGCTAACTCCTTTATTACCATAGCGATTACCACTGCTTTGGTAGTGAAGGGGCTAATCCCTCACGCAACCTTCTTGGCAGGCCTAACCTCCCACCTTTTGGCGACTACCCCCTTCATCCACCCCCTCTGCCCCCAATAAATAGGGTACTCTAGTTTAACCCCTTCATTAACTTAGCAGCTAGCCGCTAAGGTAATGAAGCTGTTTTTATTTAAATTTGAATACTAGTGTGCGAGAGCAGGGGGTCACCGGAGCTTAACCACATTAATCTCAGGTCTGGGAACCCCCTACTTCCCGAGTTACAGGCCGCGTTATGGGGTGCCGATATCCCCATGTAATGTTTAAATCTCCTGCGTCATGTGACCGGGACATTTAAAAGCATAGGCGATACTGACACCCCATACCACGGCCTGTAACTCGGGTAGCAGGCGGTCCCCGGACCTGAAATTAATGAGGTTCATCTCCTAAGACCCCCTGCTCCCACACACTAGTATTGAAATTAAAATAAAAACACTGCCATCCACTGTGAGAGCTGTGCATGGAGAGGCAGCTCTCTCTGCAGCTCAGATTGCGAGAAGCTCGCAGGGGGAGAACTTAGAAAAAGCTGAGATCACTTTGCTGCTACGCCGAGCGGCATTGGCATTTTCCTACCTCACGGTTTGAGATGGTTTCAGATTCATTCTGAATACCGTCATAACACAAATGACAAACCGTTCGGCGGGAACATGCCACATAGTTCCAGATAGCAGCAAAGTCGTCAAAGCTACTAGAATAGGCCCCTATAAATGCCAATAGCAATGTTTGAACCAGCAAAGTATAAACTTCTGAACTGGACTGGTTTTACTACTAAGGCTTCCTGGTTCTGGTGTTTAAATTAAAAAAAATGCAGTTGGATTTTTGATGACTTTATTTGCTCCTGTGGCAGAGCATAAAACAGTCAAACAATAATTATATTTTAGTGGCTTTTTGACCATGATTTACAGCCGTGGCCCCTTTTATTCTCCAACATCTACGAATTTTTTCGGGGTTTTTTTTCCAAATGCCACGCACTTCACTGCACTTCACCACGTTCATGCCGCATTCTGACCGCATTTATTCTGCATTCATGTTGCATTCACACCCGCAGTTGATGCGTGGTTGATGTGTTTATTGATAATGGTTCGGATTTAATTGGTTGCAATTCTTCGCGTATCCGCCAGATGGCAGATATTCATGAATTGTAATGCACATGCGCTTCAGTAATGTGTCGACTTGCAGGTGTTTAAAAAAATACCACAGTGGGACTGAAGGAAGAAGTTACAATAAATGATCAATTTAGGCTTTTCATATTAAAAAAAGACAAGCACAGTTTCTGGTCTGGTTATTGTCCTGAGAGTCCCACCATGAGTGCACAACTGCAGTCCGTGTTCCAAAAACCCAACAGAACGTACGCTTATTTAATATGGGCCGCGATTAATGCAACAGATGATAAGATGGCAACAGTTGTTCATATTTATCAGTATTTTATCGAAAACTATGACTTTTACAAATTTTCACCAGATGCTCATGTGTGGAAGCGTGCAATAAGGAAAAAGTTATGTAGCGATCCATGTTTTTTTCGTATTGATCCCGATGTTATTGGAGGGTATTGGTGTGTATCACCGGGTTTTTCCCGTATCTATGATCATGGAGACTGCAAAAGGCGAAAGGTCATGTTAAAACCAACTAAGAAACGTCAGTCGCAGGCAAGCAATGCGACAGCGGCAGCTTCCAATAACGATCCGACCGTCAGTGAAAACCTGGTGATCAGCAACCCTTGCTGTCTGTCCCCGCCCGGATACCTGCAGCCTGAGACGGATTTCGCGTACAGATTCCAGCAAGCTTGCATGTACCTAAGCGATTTCCAGCCTCATCAGCTGACTACAGGTGTAGTAGTCCCGCTGTCACCTGTCAACGACGTGTATGATCAAGAATACGGGACTTGCAGCGGCTCGGCGCCAGCTGATTGGCAAAGTCTATGGTGAGTAAAGTTGCCGTATTTTATTCTGTTTTTTTTTTATTTTGAAAATATCAATATCAGTGCGATTCAAAAGTCAAGCAATTCTCCTGTAAGCAATATCATTGGCAGAGCAGCTTCTACAGTAGATACTGAACAATTGGTGGAAAGCTAGGCACATGCGCATTGGAACCTTCTTGGAATGCATATGGGTGTCATCACATCGACGGTAGGCGCATGCGCATGTGAACAGGAGACGCCCCCCGAGAAAATTATTGGTGGGACTGACTGTGGGAACTTCTTAAGGGGACTGACTGACCATTACAGTAAAACTTTAACTTTTTTTTTGTTCCTCAGAAAAGAAAACTTTGTCATCTCATGCGGAAAACGGCAAATGGAGGGATTTCGATGGATAATATCGCTTTGTGTTACAATGCCTGCACATTGCTGAATCTGAGTAACAAAAAAACAAGTACAGGAGTCTACAGTTTAGTGGCCGTTGTTATTGATTAGGATAGAATACCTGAAACAGTATGCTGTTGTTTTCAGACCGTATACAATACTTTTTTATATATACTGTATAATAAACCCGAAAAAATAAAAAGTACAGTATGCATTTATTCTACATGTATTCCAGTACATATGTGTATTCTATACCCGTACAGCATGTATTGTTGTAATACTCTTGTGATGTACAGGACTGAGCATGCCTACAGTATACAGTACAGTATGCCTGGACAGTACTGTACAGTATGTTATAGAAACACTGTATTTTGTTACAGTATAAAAGGAGACAATGGAACAATTTAAAACAAACCAACATTTTCTTTTATTGGTGGAGTAAGTACAAAAACATTTATTTACAAATACAATGTAAAAACATTTTAAGTGTACAGCAATTCAAAACATCAACAGGTGTATGGTTTACTGCTAGTGAAAACATTTATGTACAGAAAGTCAAAACATTTACAGTCAGTCAGGCCTGCACAACTCCAGTCCTCGAGGGCCGCAAACAGCCCTGGTTTTAGGGATAACCTTAAAAACCGGGCCTGTTTGCGGCCCTCGGGAACTGGAATTGTGCAGGTCCTGTGTACAGTAAGGAAAAACATTTCTTTATTAATACAAGTTAAAACATGCAACATCTCCTTTATTAAAGGACAGAAAGTCAAAACATGTACAGCACAACAGTATGGTGTTATTAAAAAAAATTCTTTATTCATAACATTTAAAAAACCCAACATCTCCTTTATTAAAGGACAGAAAGTCAAAACATGTACAGCACAACAGTATGGTGTTATTAAAAAAAAATCTTTATTCATAAAATTTAAAAAACGCAACATCTCCTTTATTAAAGTGAAGAAAGTCAAAACATTTACAAAAAATAAACAGTTGAACAGTCACGCAAATGCGATCCCCACCAGATTGTCCTTCCAGGGCCGATACCTTATATGGCGCAAAATGCCATTAATGGAGTCTCGAACGATTTTCATTAAAGGATCTGTAATTAAAAAATAGCGTCGCAATTCCTCCACAATAGTCCTCCTTACATTTTCAGGAAGCACCCTTTTTTCGTGATTTCCTTCGTAGTTCACATTGTAGACCCACTCGCAGTACACCAAGTAGGACACATGGTGCTTAAAAATTAACATGGCATACTTCTGGGAAAACCAGAACTCATCACCCTATACTTCTCCCTGAGTGCTGGTGGCAGCTCGCGCAGGATGATTTCGGGCACCGTATCGATGCAAGCGTATGTGGTTTGGGTTCTGGAAGCGGGTGTTCTTCTGTGAGCGGGTGTGCTTGTGGCGGCGGGCGAGGGTAGGTTGTCTGGGAGGAAGCTTTCCTCCAGTCTTGGTTGCCGTGTTGTCTCCTGGCGTGGTCTTGACGGGGTCGTCATCTTATCCTCCTCCTCAACGGCATACATGTACACAAATTCTTCTGGTGGAGGGGGTGCGCTTGGTGTTGGAAGGCGGTCGAAGGTCCCATTCATCACATCCATGCCACCCTCGTGCTCCGGCGTCGGGGATACAGGGGCATGAACACTGAGCAAATTATGTATCCCATTATGTCAGTCTCTATCTTCTCCATCCGTCGATCCATCTTCTCCATCCGTTGAAAATATGCAATTTCTTTGAACTGCAGTACAGCTAATCCTTCATGCAGCTGTACCCTGTACCCCCTCCCCCATGCACACACACACACACACACACACACACAAGGCTCGCTCAAGCAAGGATTTGAACCTCTTATCGACAGACACCTCTCCAGAGCCATTCCGTTTCTAAAGCTTGCCATTGTGTTTTTAATCGTCCGTCCTTAGCCGATCATCACCTCTCTGCGCCTGCGTGCCTAATTTTCCTATTGTTGGCTTTGAGTCACCTCTCTGTAATCCTCTTTGGGAAGGGAGCTCTCTTGATTTTGTTAACGTCCCTTATCATAGGGTACGCTCTGTAATGACAAGGAATAATTTTATAGGTACAGTACAGTTTCTTAAACAACACTTTTACCTCCTGTACTGTCCAGTACTAACCTCACATGTCCATATTTCCATCCAATTCTGCATCTCATCTTCTTTATGCGTATTTTCAAAAGGCAGATCATCATAATAATTTGATCCCTGCACCCCCAAATACATAAAAAGCACACAAATCAACCATGTGCAGTCATACGCACAGTGTCGCAGTCAAAAGCTACAGAACAGATTGAATATCGTAATATTAAGATGGTTTAGGCAGGCTTGTGGAGAAAATAAAAATAAAAAATGAGGAAAGAATTTTTTTTTTTTTTTTTGGAACTTCGCAAGCAAGCAGTGGTGAACATACAGACACATGCGCAGTAATCATCAGCTATCTATCAGGAATGTGATTGAAACCAGAAAGACACACATTCAAAGGAATGGTGTGGGAGAGGTGTACTGTACTGTAGATAAGATAAGAAGTTGAAATACTGCAGTGCAGTAAATTATCCTGTGTGTGTGTGGGGGCGAGCGAGGGGAGAGCGCTGTATATGCCGAAATGTGATACAGTACTGTACACGCCTATGCGTTTCAACAATTTTCAAATGAGACATACAGCACTGCAAATGCATGTATAAATATGCAAATTTACAATTACTGCGCGCGCACACGCAGACTGTGTACTGACGTAGGTTGAACTGCTAAAGTATTAGACTTCGAAGACAACAGCTCGCGAACGCCCCCCTGAGTTTTTAGACGGTATTGCAGTATTGCAGACAGCGCTAATAAAATGATAATATTACGAGCGCTAAAATACCGCAATACACTCCGGACAAAAAAAAATGCATCTGCCCGCAGTTATAAGAGTTGCGCCACTATGTCCGCACGAGGCTAAAGGCGGCCCGCCACTGTAATGCATAAAAATAACTTTTTGAGGAGGGTCAACATCACACCAAGTACAACATACAACTATCATGGTTAGAAGAAGAGAGCATTTTTGGCTCTTCTTCTTTAGTAGGTCTAGTATTGCATTGTAAATAATGCCAAGTCATAAAAGTGGTAAAACTAACAGCATCTAGTGGGAATTATAGTGTCCAGGGAAAATTTATGTTTTCTATGGTAGTCTCATCAAATGGGGTGACAAATCTATAAACAGTGGCATACGAATCAGCAAACCTTTGATTTTCACAGAAAAGTCCCATTACTTCATCCAACCCACTGAAGTCTTATTGAATTTGTTAACAAGAGGACACACTGCAGCTCTCTAAAGAATTGCACTTCTTCAAAAACATCTACTTTAAGAGAGAAACAGATTCAGATGTGAACTGTGCTTTGAAGAAGAAAAAAAACCTCATTCACTTTATTAAAAGTATTGCTATCCTTAACTATTGAAAATCGGTCCAGCATGCTCATTTGTAGCACAATAGACTAAGTCTCAATAGGTGGCTGCTATAATTGTTCATTTCCCATGTGGGTTATTGTACAGAAGGGATGGCCTCAGATGTTTTATTCAGTCTTTGCAAAGCAGCATGCAGTGGATGCAGCAGTTTTCATCCTTAATGAGCATTAGCACCTATAATGAAGGATTCTTCTCAGCTGCTGTGTTCTATAGCACAAGAATAAAACCTCATCTCGGCAAAAGTCTTTTAAAATTGGCATAAGAGCTAACAAAGCATAAAGCATTACATGAAACACTGCACATCAGAGACACTGTCTTCTGCTTTGAACTATATTTTTTTTACGATTATTATTTGTTAAATCTAACACACATCTAAGGAAAATGATTAATCTATTAACATTTTTACAAATGGAAAATAAAAGTTTTACATATTCATTGTGTGTATTTATGTTGGTGATATGCACATCATACAGTATCTGCCTTAGCTCTGCCATTGGCTTTATTATCTGGTATGACTGTCATACTGTATGTTACATTATAAAGTACCATTCATAAGCACTAGGGGGCTTACTGTCACTTGACAGTTCATTTCCTGTCTCAGTCCCTCTGCTGTCACTTTGTCTGGGTCTGACACCAGCTCTACCTTTAATTAGCCATCTAGTCGTACTTTTGATTGGTCGGCAGTGAACCGCTCTGTTAGATTCCTGGTTTACAGCCCATACTCACAGATCGGACAATTCACAATCCACCATGCGATTGGTTATTACTGTAAGTTCCTTTCATTTGCACATCTACTGTATAACTAGACCAGCTAGAGCACACATGCTCCAGACTTGCCTGGGGAAAAGCAATCCTCGCCTTGAAACTATAATTCCCCAAGCTTGTGCAGTGACTGTTCCTATAGTACAGGGAGAGCACAATTTTTTTTTCCTGCGCCCCCTTTGGTCTTAAAGGTGGAGAGAGGGGGCCAGTCGGATATTGAGGGGAAGGACATTCCAAAGGTGTGAGGCTGTGGATGAGAAACGTTTTAGGCGGGAGGGAGCTTTAGATACAAAAGGGGTAGACAGAAGACATCCTTGAGCAGAACGCAAGAGTCAGGTGGGTGTATAGCTAAAGACTAGGGCTGAGATTTAAGGAGGGGCAGAAGAATGTATAGCTGTAAAATAGAGGATAATTTTGTAAGTAATAAGGGATTTGATAGGAAGCCAGGACAGGGATTTCAGGAGGAAAGATGCTGTGACAGATTTAGGAGAGTGTAAAGTGATTATAGCATAGATTGTAGGGGAGAGAGGAGACCGGAAGGCCGACAGTAGAAGGTTAGAATAGTCAAGACAGGAGAGAATGAGGGCTTACATTAGAGATTTTGCAGCAGATGGACAGAGGAAAGGGTATATCTTAGCAATGTTATGGAGATAAAAACGACAGGTTTTAGCTACATTGTGAATGTGAAAGAAGAATGTGAGGGAGGAGTCAAGTGTGATCCCTAGGCAGCGTGCTTGTGATACTGGGTGTATGATAGTACTTCCAACAGTAATGTAGAAGGAGGCAGTAGGGCCATGTTTGGGAGGAGTATGAGGAGCTCCATTTTGGACATGTTAACTTTGAGTCGGCGGAGGGCCATCCAGGTTGATATAGCAGAAAGACATTTGGAGACTTTGGCCTGTACAGCAGGTGTAAGGTCAGGGGTTGAATGGTAAATTTGTGTCATCAGCATGGAGGTGATACTTGAACACTAGAGATGTGATAAAGTCATCTAGAGAGAGTGTGTAAAGAAAAAAGAGAAGAGGTCCCAGGACAAAGCCCTGGGATACATTATCAGAGATAGGGAGAGGAGGAGGCAGTGTTAGCAAATGAGAAACTGAAAGTATGATGGGAGAGATAAGAGGAAATCCAGGATAGGACCCAGTCGTCAGTGTGATGTTATATGTATACATGCATTGCAGCACTTCTGTTTCCCATTTCCCTACTGTATTTCCTGGACTTACATTTTGTGACATAGGAATGACCATGTTTGGGCATATTGCCCAATGTTTCCGGGCCCACCATGACCCCATTAATCTCATCACTGGGCCTGGGCTGTGGGCAGAGGCCAGGGTAATCGGTCACCAAACGAGAGAGACTATGGTTCCTGAACAGCGACTATTATCATCCCTCAGAATGATGACCATCTTACCGAGTGGAGAAAGAGTATATACACTTCCACCGACCAGGGCATCTCTGGCAGCTTCTTATTTTTTGCCATTTACGTTTCATTGTAGTGGTCAGTGTCTAGACCCTGCAAGTTTGGTTTGTCTTGATCATTGAGACTAGCATGTGGACCCCGTTGAGGTCCTGTACCGAATCATTACGTTTCCTGTGAGGATCCAGGAGGCTAAGTTCGCTTTGGTGTCCTCCACCTACTGTAGACAGCTAGGAGTTTCCCTGTATTTGACTTAGTACTTTGTATGTGTAACGGGTATTCCACCCCACCCAATCTCATATGTAGTGTGGGTGAGTAGAACATGTATTGTTACCGGTGTGGTGCGTATACCTGCAGGCTCACAGGCAGTCTGAGCCTCCGCTAATGAGAGCCTGGGGTGAATCCTCTGGAACGAATCTTCTTTCAGCGCCTCCACCTGTGTAGGATTCTATGGAAGTGTAGAATGACCCTACATAGGAACCCAATTAGAAACCACACACACAGTCAGTGATTATAATAACTAAGGACTTTACTAACGAGGAATAATGATAACCTGTGTCTCTCTCACGGTGAGACACTAACAGTGACGTCTCGCAGGACGATTCCCAAACACTAGGTGATCCCACCCAGTGTTCCAAGAACCCCACCCAATGTCCCGTACTCCTACAGAGATAGTCAATGGGTGACTGCGCAGTCACTAAGAACCTATAGGCCTGTTGGTGCACATGTGATGGTATAATACCTGCCGAGCACTCCGGTGCTCGGGTCAGCAACAAACTTCTCAAAGGGTCAGACGTGTGATGAGTCCGTCTGATCCTCCAACCGAACTCCTTGCACGTGCGGACCACTAGGACGGTCCCACTCTGGAATCGTCTCTGTGGACCCCAACGTGGGTCCAACCGCTTCCACAGGAACAGCAGCAGCCGCTGTGTCCCTATCTATATAAATGGTACTAACGTGACAGGAACCCTAACCTAGGGCCTGTCCCTGTAGTACAGCAACCTGTAGTGGCTTGGGGAACTCCTAGGGCCTGCAGGGGTGATGACCTGTCCCACTCCCCTTACTAACCAAGTCCCTTCGGTAAGTGATCTGGAATGGACTAGAGTACTCTTCCATGCAGTACTTGGGCGTCTACCTACTGTTGGCTAGCCTAGTGCAGATCCTCTCCAGAATTCCTGACCTCGTTAACAGGCTATCCCTTCAGGCATCCTACCCCTAGCGCTACCTCAAGGTGACTAGAACAGCTATAGCCCTTCTCCAGACCCACTACTCTCTGACTAGTCCCAGCGCCTAGCGCAGCAAGCTGTAACTCACTGGAGGCTGCAGCCAACGTGCTGCGCAACAAGGTGCCTGCCTATCAGACCTCACAGCACTGCTCGCTGTGACCCTAACAAGACAGCACTCTAACAACACTAAGGGCAGCGTCCCTATCTTGGGCCTCCCTCAGTACTTAACCCACTACGCTAGCGGGGGGTTGGGGCCTACCTGGGGTGTGGGTACCTATGGGGTGCAGGAGCTGCTCTCACTCCCCGCACCCTTCTTCCCTCACAGCTCACTAGCTCCAACTCTCTATCACCTTCTGAACAGTTACCCACCCAACTAGTGGGGAGTTGGGGTCTACCTGGAGTGTAGGTACCTATATGGGGCAGAAGCTGCACTCGCTCCCTACACCCTACTTCCCTAACAGCTCCCTGACTCCAACTTTCTAACTGCAGACTTCCTTCTCTCAGCTCCCACTAATGTAAGTGACAGGGTCCCTAACCTGAGGGCTGCCCCTGGCAACACTCACCTTACTGGGGAGCTGAGCTATCTCTGACCAAGGGGTGCTGGCCTAATACAGGGGAGTCCCTCTCTCCTGCACCCTACCTCCTTCCCTTGTCTGCCTCCTTGCTCTGCTTCTTCCTGACTGACGTGACTCATGCAAAGCCCGGGAAATGTATCTCTTTTCCTCCAGGGCAGTCCTACATCTCTATTGGCTCCTATCAAGCACCTGGTGCCTGCCTCGCTATGCCTCATGGGAATTGTAGTCCCGAGGCCCCTACAATAACATTGGGACCGCGTGCGTTCCTCCCCTCTGCCTACACTAACTCCTAATGGCCGCCTCAAGCTCTCCCTATGCTTCCCTACTCTCGCGCGACCTCCTAAGAGCTGCCTTAGCTCCCTACCCCTATCTGCGCATGCGCGACCTATCTGGGGCTCTCCTGCCCTCGCGCGATCACTGCGCATGCGCGACTTGAAGCGCAATGGCGGCGCTCTCCTCGCCGGCCGCCGGGACCTTAGAGACGCGACCGCGGCCTTAGCAACGGCCCGATCGCGTCCCCGGCAACCGGCCCGCTCGCGGAGACAGCGCACCGCTCCCGGCAACGGCCCCCACCCTTGGGATGGCCGTCGGGTCTGCCGCTGGCCTCCGGCAGTACCCAGCATTGCTTGTGCCCACGGAGGCTCCCGAGGGGGTCGCAGGGGGCAAAGGGTGACCTGGCTACACTCTCCCCCTGGTGAAACACCCAACGCCCTCGCTTGGGGAACGACATAACAGGGCACAATTTCACACACTGACAAATGGCATGGCATACCCCGTACACTTAACAGATCGGCTTTAACCTCACCAACACATGTCACATCACACCCCATAATTCCCGAGGCTAGCTGAGACCATTTGTGGGGTGCCCCTAACTGATCAGGTGGGGGTACCTCACTTTTGCGTCCGTGAGCCTCTCCCAGAAAATTCTCTTGAAGAGCACACTCTGGGGTGACAGTCACTGGTTCAGTACTACTTCCTCCCCCTGGTGTAAGGAATAGCACAGTGTCTTTCAACCCGGTCTTTACCTGGTCATCCACGCCTTGGAAACAGCAGGCCAGGCGGCCAAGACCTTTCCCACGGTCCACTACTTGGCGGATGGGCCGCTTCTCTTTCAGCAAAGTCTCTGTTTCACCTGGCAGGGGGTAAAGGGTAGATACCTTACCACTGCGGTGATTCACGGTGTCCAACAGGTCCTCGGGGACGCTGTCAGTTCCCACCTTGGTGGTATCGGGACCTGTCCCCAACTCTTCTGGGACAGTCCACTCACTGACTCGAACTTCGGGAGCGTTGGATCCCAGTCCTGGGACCACTTGTGTCGGAGCACACGGGCTCACACTCCGCTCAGAAGCCGCAACTCTGGCCTTCTTCACGGCCACCTCCATCGGAGCCTGGGGGGGGCAAGGGGGTTCCTTACCACTCGGCTGGCTTGCGATGGATTTCTCTTCTTCTGGCACGATAGGCAGTGGGCACTGGTCCACTCGCACCACTGGACAGCTATCTTCTAATGAGGACACCTCCGCCAGGACGCGATGCAGAGGGGAGCCCTTCGCCCGGGCGACCAGACTTAAGGAGCCATCGTGCTCCACGGTCACCTGGAGGCTCACCCCCAACACCCCTGAGGCAGTCGACTCACCCTTGTCGTCTGTAGGTACTGGTCCCAAGCCTAGGACCGATGGTACCTCTGCAGTAGGTCTGACTGACCATCGAAGGGCACACGGGCCCACAGCAGGGTCCGCAACATCGGAAGACACCTCTTCCAGGGTACACGGACCCACAGCAGACTCTGTATCCTCTGCATTACCGCTGGGGTGGTTCGCCGGTAGGCGCATCGCCACCGATGGGACTTCCACCTTTTCCCCGGAAGATATCATGACAGTATCCTCCGCAAGGTAGTCACCAGATTCTTCTGTAACACAGTCAGTGGTTGTGGGTACGAAGCTGGCGTGCTCCGGTACCTCCACTGCGGTCACGCTCTTCTCCGCCAAGGGTTCACTTAGCTCCTTAGCTGGCTCTGTAGGCTGGGGTACAATAGGCATCAAGAAAATTGCACCGCAACAATCACATTGAGGTTCCCATGCCAGTGCACCTCTAGGACAGTCACAGGTGGGGCTAAAGCACTGCGTACACGGCTCCCCATCCACCTCGGTGATCCTGAAGTCCAGTGGCACTTGGGACATGACGGCTCCCTCCTCATAGGCTTCTTGCAAGCAGGGGCACAGGAGCATAAGGAGATCTATTCCTGGCGCTCGCCAGGGCACATACACATTAGGGTGTATCCCCTGACAGTCTATCTCATCCTCATGCATCATCTCATCCTCATGCATCATCTCATCCTCAGAGATCAGAGTGTCTATCACAGCGTCCACGTATGGTTGAAGATAACCGTGCTGGCTCCCCCTGGTGGAATCTAAAGGAAGGGCACTTTTTACAAGGAATTGTTTTTCGCTCTGCACTGAGTCACTCACAGCACAGGGGAGGGGCTCTAATTTTCGCGCCAAACCCGGACAGAATGTTGCGACATCTTCCTGTGCAGGCTTGCAGTCAGCAGCACGTGCGCTCTCCTGATTTGGCGGGAGACGCCATTTTGTTGGGTCGGCATAGACTAGGGGGTACCCTTCTGAGGGGCCCCCGGGCATGAACAGTACGGACGGTGCCTCTGCCAGGCATATATCCTCAGTGTGAGTTACAACAAAAAGTATTGTTTTCCATGTGGACGTGGGATCTTTTTCCTCCTCTAAGACACATGCCCACGGCCACCCAGGAATTTTACACATACCCTCCCGGACCTTCATTGCGGGTATACTAGCGGGTATGCCTCCTACCGCCACTACCTGGCCAGGCTCCATATACTGCCTCAACGCCCAGGCAAGGACCTCGTCTCCGGACTTTACAAACATAGCGACAAAAATAGGAACGGGACAATTTAGAAAAAATGGACAGGGCACCCCAGGTGTATCTCAGCAGCGCCTCCAAATGTAACGGGTATTCCACCCCACCCAATCTCATATGTAGTGTGGGTGAGTAGAACATGTATTGTTACCGGTGTGGTGCGTATACCTGCAGGCTCACAGGCAGTCTGAGCCTCCGCTAATGAGAGCCTGGGGTGAATCCTCTGGAACGAATCTTCTTTCAGCGCCTCCACCTGTGTAGGATTCTATGGAAGTGTAGAATGACCCTACATAGGAACCCAATTAGAAACCACACACACAGTCAGTGATTATAATAACTAAGGACTTTACTAACGAGGAATAATGATAACCTGTGTCTCTCTCACGGTGAGACACTAACAGTGACGTCTCGCAGGACGATTCCCAAACACTAGGTGATCCCACCCAGTGTTCCAAGAACCCCACCCAATGTCCCGTACTCCTACAGAGATAGTCAATGGGTGACTGCGCAGTCACTAAGAACCTATAGGCCTGTTGGTGCACATGTGATGGTATAATACCTGCCGAGCACTCCGGTGCTCGGGTCAGCAACAAACTTCTCAAAGGGTCAGACGTGTGATGAGTCCGTCTGATCCTCCAACCGAACTCCTTGCACGTGCGGACCACTAGGACGGTCCCACTCTGGAATCGTCTCTGTGGACCCCAACGTGGGTCCAACCGCTTCCACAGGAACAGCAGCAGCCGCTGTGTCCCTATCTATATAAATGGTACTAACGTGACAGGAACCCTAACCTAGGGCCTGTCCCTGTAGTACAGCAACCTGTAGTGGCTTGGGGAACTCCTAGGGCCTGCAGGGGTGATGACCTGTCCCACTCCCCTTACTAACCAAGTCCCTTCGGTAAGTGATCTGGAATGGACTAGAGTACTCTTCCATGCAGTACTTGGGCGTCTACCTACTGTTGGCTAGCCTAGTGCAGATCCTCTCCAGAATTCCTGACCTCGTTAACAGGCTATCCCTTCAGGCATCCTACCCCTAGCGCTACCTCAAGGTGACTAGAACAGCTATAGCCCTTCTCCAGACCCACTACTCTCTGACTAGTCCCAGCGCCTAGCGCAGCAAGCTGTAACTCACTGGAGGCTGCAGCCAACATGCTGCGCAACAAGGTGCCTGCCTATCAGACCTCACAGCACTGCTCGCTGTGACCCTAACAAGACAGCACTCTAACAACACTAAGGGCAGCGTCCCTATCTTGGGCCTCCCTCAGTACTTAACCCACTACGCTAGCGGGGGGTTGGGGCCTACCTGGGGTGTGGGTACCTATGGGGTGCAGGAGCTGCTCTCACTCCCCGCACCCTTCTTCCCTCACAGCTCCCTAGCTCCAACTCTCTAACTGCAGACTTCCTTCTCTCAGCTCCCACTAATGTAAGTGACAGGGTCCCTAACCTGAGGGCTGCCCCTGGCAACACTCACCTTACTGGGGAGCTGAGCTATCTCTGACCAAGGGGTGCTGGCCTAATACAGGGGAGTCCCTCTCTCCTGCACCCTACCTCCTTCCCTTGTCTGCCTCCTTGCTCTGCTTCTTCCTGACTGACGTGACTCATGCAAAGCCCGGGAAATGTATCTCTTTTCCTCCAGGGCAGTCCTACATCTCTATTGGCTCCTATCAAGCACCTGGTGCCTGCCTCGCTATGCCTCATGGGAATTGTAGTCCCGAGGCCCCTACAATAACATTGGGACCGCGTGCGTTCCTCCCCTCTGCCTACACTAACTCCTAATGGCCGCCTCAAGCTCTCCCTATGCTTCCCTACTCTCGCGCGACCTCCTAAGAGCTGCCTTAGCTCCCTACCCCTATCTGCGCATGCGCGACCTATCTGGGGCTCTCCTGCCCTCGCGCGATCACTGCGCATGCGCGACTTGAAGCGCAATGGCGGCGCTCTCCTCGCCGGCCGCCGGGACCTTAGAGACGCGACCGCGGCCTTAGCAACGGCCCGATCGCGTCCCCGGCAACCGGCCCGCTCGCGGAGACAGCGCACCGCTCCCGGCAACGGCCCCCACCCTTGGGATGGCCGTCGGGTCTGCCGCTGGCCTCCGGCAGTACCCAGCATTGCTTGTGCCCACGGAGGCTCCCGAGGGGGTCGCAGGGGGCAAAGGGTGACCTGGCTACATATGATTGCTGTTTTGTGTGTTTCACTATTAGCTCCAGCTACATAATCTTTGGTTTATTAAATTGTTGCGTTTTCTCTATTGATTGTACAGTACTATTGTGGATGTCATATCTGTTAAACCGTGCAGGTCTGCCTGGGTGTTCTGTCATAACACCTGTATGTGGTACTTGCAGAGAGAGAAAATAGAGCAGCAGCAACAGGAGAACACGCCACTATAGATTTCTTCTACATCATATATCTTCATTGATGTTTACCAAGATGTTGGAAACATAGGGAACACGTCTCCCTTTATCATGTGTAGTTCCCCGGTGACCCAGACAGCTTTGGATTATGACAAAAAAAAACCTATTTGCACGGACTGCATTTTTTCCTTTTATTATAGATGGTATGCACAATTGCAATAGGCTCTGCCTATTTCTTAGTTCCCAGAATTAAATAAATACAACTGGTGGACAAACACATGGGACGACCGGCCAAATACTTTAGAGAACCCAAAGGCTGGCTGGCAAGTGCCCTTATGGAAGACACAAGGATTACCAACTTTTGAATAAGAACATGTGATGTTATGACTAACAGTATCAACAGGACTTACAGGGTTTGCTGGATTGGGTGCAGATGGCCTGCATAAATAGGCTCATGCATTCTTTTAATAGACGTACTCCCTTGGCATGTCAAAATGTACCACTTTTGTTGGTTTGTCTCTGAACTGTTTGCCTGAAAAAATATGTTGTCTGTGCTCTCTGCATGTGCAGTTGTTATGATAGTGGTTCCACCTGTGCTGACATCAGAAAGGTAAGATCCCAGCGTATTTCTTCTACAAGTTGGTTTCTTGGAGGAAGGACTGTAATTTTGCATCGAAAGAGAACGTTCCATGCTTAGGTTACAACTTGCACAAATACTTTTGCAAAACAATATTTAATGGTAGGAAAACTTTGCTTCTTCCAAACAGTTTGAAACATTTCTAAAGTCCCAAAAAGGAACATAAATAAACCAAACCTTCCTCCAATGCCCACGTTGAGTACTACATTTTGCCAGATGATTGTGGTCAGGAGTATATGGGGATAGTCACTAGTCTATTGTCTTGGGACACCAAGTGTGAGGCATATGGGACCCTGTTCCTTGTGAGGGAGGGGGAGCCCAATACCATCCACCACCCAAACTCTCAGACATCAGAACCAACTTCCATAACATGGCCCAGGGTAGACAATTTGAAGGAAGGGGCTGCAGCCCTGGCATCAATACCACTACTAAAGTACCTCAAGGCACAACCAGGATGATTACAATACCAGGCAACAATTGTGTACAGATACAGCTAGATTTGTTGGCAGATTTGTCATTGCTGGACATTTTTCTGCTGCTTACCAGTGAATGTGTCACTGCTGGGACAATAGACTCTTAGCATTGGTTGCAATACTCCGCATAAATTATAGTAGTCGCTAGTGTGTTTTCAAAATCTATCCATGGATCATCTGTGGTCTTTGCCTCTGTAGTGTCGCAGGTGTGCTTTGAAAGCAGGCACGGCTAACTGCGCTGGGACGATGCTTTCATGTACTGTAGATCTCTCCTTCGGACCGGGAGGCTCAAAGCCAAAATATCTTCCTCGTCTGAGATATTGCATAAGATCAAGGTATAGCATGGAAATACAGGGGGTGGGCAGGGTGTCTCCAGGGGTGGTGAAGGTGCTCCAGGTGTATTTTTCTCTCCTTCTGCTGTGGGTATTGAAAAGAGAACCGCGATGTCCCACTCCATCTTCTCGAAAATCAGATTCAACTTGTCTTCCAAGGTGTGCCTGTATTGATGCATTGGGACGTGTTCCACAACCACTATACAGTTCCAACATGCATCTGACCCGAGCTGGAAAGGGTTAGAGGTGGGCTTGGACTGGTGGGACTGGCTTGGGCACTGCTGTATCCAGGGCGAGGTGGGAAGGGGGGGTTGGGCTGTGCTGGATCAATAGTGAGGTGAGAAGGGGGCATCAGGTTGGGCAATGCTGGATCCAGAGCGAGGTGGGAAGGGGGGGTTGGTTTGGGCTGTGCTGGATCCATAGTGAGGTGAGAAGGGGGCATCAGGTTGGGCAATGCTGGATCCAGGACAAAGTGAGCAGAGGGGTCAGGTTGGGATGTGCTGGATCCAGGACAAGATGAGCAGAGTCCGAAGCTGAAAGCAATGGGGATAGGGCTGCGGGTGCCACATCAGGGACAGCATCCCAACAAACTTGAGTAGAAATGATTTTGTCCACCTTCTTCTTTCTCCACTCCATTCCTGGATTCTTGACCTTAGGAGTTTCACGTGCCGCTTGGTTTTCTTTCCCCACTTTAGCCTTTTTGCTTTAGAGGGTCTCGGGTACATCTGCCGCCTTTCTCTTTCTCAGGTATTTGCCTGGGACAGCAGCAGCAAGCAGGTTCTTATGTCCATTGAAGCAGGATCAATCCATTGCACAAGATAAAGTATCTGAAAGCACAAAAGAACAGTTATGATCATGATCAATGCATATGGCTATGCGATTTCTGTGAGTTTTTATGTACAGTACCACTGTCATCACAGGGGAAGGATTCGGTGTAGGGCAGAGCTATGTTGGTAAGGTTTCAAAAGTAGGCATATACCTGTACCTGTCACTTTACCTTTAAAATGCAATATATCATGAAGATGCAATACACATTAAATACACATTCATTAGTGGTTCAGTCCATTTATCATGTTCCTTATTTTCGCAGCAAAAGTGATGCGGCTGGTTGAGTAAATCAACTATGAAAATAACGAGCACTCTGCTGCAGATGTTCGGGATATTCTGCAGAAGAAGCATGATCTTACAGAGTGTAATAGCAGCATCAGGCGAATGAGATGCAAATTGGGCTGGACCTATGAACATGTCAGGTAAAGTGGAGAGAATCTGTTCTTTAAATCTTCTTGCCCTGGAAGCCTCCTGATGTCGCACGAACCCCTCGTGGTGTTCCTGGCCTCCGTGGGTATAGAAGGAATCTTTCTGCTGCCCCTTGTCTTCAGGAGTCCTGTACCTCTTACTCCGTTTAGGGAACAAAAAGAAGGACAGAGGATTGCGCAGCACAATAAATCTTTAATGGCACTTGCCCAAATCCACGATAAAATACTCACAGAAGGAGGTGAGTTAAAATACAATAAAAAGTGCTCGGCCCAGCACATACACACAGCCGCCTCAGTCACTGGTAATCCGCTCCGGTACCGCGTGTACCTCGCGTGTATCCGGCGCTCTGGTATGACGTCACTGTCTTCAGTAAGACTCGCGGCTGGGATGACTGGGACACTGCTCTTTAGGCTCCTCCCTACGCGTTTCGTGACGGGGAACGTCACTTCGTCAGGGGATTGTGGAGCCTCATCAATCCCGTGTCACTTTTATAGCTGTCAGATTAACCCCCTACATGAAAGGGATCTCATACAGCTAATGGATGGCAATAAACATTCCTATTAACTGGTAATTGATACCAGCGGGGTTTAAGGATGCATAAAGCACTATACTAAAACACATTGTATAAAAACATTGTGTAAAACACATAAACAACAATGATAGACTAAAAAATGAAATAAACTGGATGGGAGAAATGAAGTTTATAAAAAGGAAGCTAAATCAAAGTCAATGTTTAACCCTTTGGGTTGGAGCGTACGCAGAGTGTAGATCCAGAAGGTCTCCTGTTGGGATACCTTCTGCAATCTATTACCCCCTCTGACACCTACCTTTGGGCAGTCTATGCCGATACATGTTAACCCCTCAGGGGACATATTATGGTGTGTTTTGAAATGGCTGGACACACTATGTGTCTCCTTAGTTTAGTTTAGTGCACAGCACTGTATTATTAGTATTAGGTTTAGCGCTTGACACAGTACATTTGTATTTTAAATTTGTATCTCTCTACACTGTATAGCTGCTGACACACATATTGTTTTTATCACACACCACCATGGCACTCTTCACTAATAGAGCACTTAGAGGTTGCAATTTTGATGGGGCATTTGATGAGAATCCAGACTGTATGGATCTGGAAATAGAAAACCTAGAAACATATTTCTCAAAATTAGAGAAATTATTGCACCAGGAAGTGAAGCAAACTTGGGACTCTTATGCTCTGAGAAAATATCTAGAAGCTAAGAGAATCCCAAGAGGCCTACGGGTTCTTAAAGTCCCCACGTTAGATCAGGACAAAGAAGATTTTATGGCAGAATGGAATTTCATTCTTGACCAATGCTCTGTTAGTCTCGTGCAGTTAGTGATCAAACAAAGAACAACCACTTTGGAGATCATTGACAGCGAGATTAATATGATTAAGGCAAACCTGGAACCTTTTATGGAACTCAAAGAATATAAGGAACTAGAGGACAAAGTTATTTTAAGAATAGAAAAACTGGATAGGGAGACCAAATCAAACAAGCAATCTAAGTTTGCAAGAGATAAAAAAGATTATGAGGAAAATAAACAAAGAAACTGGAAAAAAGAACCAGCTACTATCATAGCAGAGATTGTGGAGGGAGAAATCAGTATAGTTCCACCGGTAACTAAGACTGGTAAGATAACCCAAAAACAGCATGATCAAACTATTTCAAAAAACAAAACCTCTAAGAATCCACATATGAAGAAAAATGAAAGTAAAGCTGATAAAAAAGATATAAAAGAATCGAAAAACCCTGGGAGTAGCCACACACGCTATGAAACGTTTAGGTCTTATATACCAGAAGGTGATCAAGCATCTAGAAATTATAGAGAAAGGTCACCAATATGGAGGTCAAATGAAAGAGAAGAAAGAGAGGGAGAATATAACAAAAGATTTACCCCTCCTTTTTTAGAGCAACGCAGAGGCCACAAGCCCTTTCACGAAGCCAAAAGAGAGAGCAGGAGAGAGTGGCAAGAACCCAGGGAGATAGAAAGAAAAAGATCACGGGCAGACGTCTCCGAGGAAAGAGAGGAGGAATAGGAAAAAAGAAAAAAACTAAATGCAGGCAGAGACTGGTAAAAAAACAGACCATTTTCAATATTAGTGATCATTCACTTACAGATGTCGAAACAAAAGTGTTGGAAAAGGGTCTTAGCTTTGCGCAAGTACAGGGCCCCAACATGTTTAACACATTTATAGATGTGCATAAGTTTGTTAGAAAACTCACACTTAAAAAATATTTCATTAAGGACGCTGTAACAAGGTCTGTCAATATGGAAGTACAAAATAAGATTCCAGTCAAACCTCCATTAACAACATTTAAAAAGAGTTCCTCCTTTTATCCCAAAATGTGTAAAGGGAAATTTATTGATACATTTGCAGATATGGTGATAGGAGATTTAGAAAATCTGAGTCAGGATTTCAAGTGCAACAAACAAAACATGTCCACAGCTGAGAAAACAGCAGTCAAATCACTGTCCAAAAACAATCAAATAGTGATAAAACCTGCTGATAAAGGGGGAGGGATAGTAGTTATGAACAGGGACTACTATCAGGTTGAAGCCCAAAGAATATTAAGTGACAAGGGTACATATAAGACACTAACAAGTAACCCAACCAATGAGTATAGCATTGAGTTAACTGATATGTTGCAAAAAGGGTATGAAACAGGGATTATTAGTAAGAGGGAATTTGAATTTTTGGTGATTGAAAAACCACAGATTCCTCTTTTCTATTTTATCCCTAAAATTCATAAGAATCCCTTAAGACCCCCAGGGAGACCTATAATTTCGGGGGTCGGATCCCTCACATCCAACCTTTCCCAGTTTGTGGATTTTCTGTTACAGAAATATGTTGTTAAAATACCTTCTCATCTCAAAGACACGTCACATGTCCTACAGACAGTTGAAAATCTTAAGTGGGGTAAAGATCTGATGTGGATAACATGTGACGTGGTATCTCTTTATACCATTATTGATCATCAGATGGGCCTCAAAGCTGTAGAAAGTGTCCTATGTAGAGATGTCAATATGGAACCTTTGGTAAAGGATTTCATTTTGGAATCCATTAAACATATATTGACCCACAACTACTTCTCACATGAAGGGCAATACTATCTCCAGACGTGCGGCACCGCGATGGGTACCAGGTTTGCTCCAAGTTATGCAAACATATTTATGGGTTTGTGGGAGGAAAATTTCATCCTGAACCACAACCCATATGGGGCAAACCTGGTGCTATGGAAACGCTACATCGATGACGTGCTGTGCGTCTGGAGAGGTACTCCTGAAGAACTGGAGGCTTTTCAAACCCATCTGAATACAAATGATTACAACATTAAATTTACCTTCAATACCAGTTCACAATCTATTAACTTCCTAGACCTGACTCTATACATAGTAGATAATGAGATACAGACAAAAACTTACTATAAGGAGGTAAGTGCCAATTCCTACGTCCTGGCGTCTAGTCACCATCATCCTCAATGGATAAAAAACATCCCCAAAGGACAGGCGCTAAGAGTCAGACGTAATTGTTCACAAATAGAAGTGTACAATCAACAGATCAAAGAATTGGGCTATAAATTTAAGGACAGGAAGTACAAGGAGAGACTTGTCAATAATGCTATTGAACAAGCTAATAACACAGATAGACAGTCTCTTGTTCACCCTGTGAAGAAAATAGATGCTGGTACTAGCAAGATATTTTTGCCTTTTATCACGCAGTACAACGGTATGTCTAAGGACATTGTCAAGGTGTTAACAAAACATTGGGGCATCTTGCAGAGAGATCCGATTTTACAAACTGTACTGCCTGATAAACCGCAAGTAGTCTACAAAAAAGCTCAAAATTTAAAATCAGTTCTGGCCCCTAGTTGCCCTAAGAAAAAACAAGGACCAGGAGATACTATGTGGCTTAAAGAGCTCAAAGGATATTTTCCATGTAAAAAATGCATTGGGTGTAGTTATGGTAGTAAATGTAAGGAATTCAGATCAAATGTTACCGGAAAAACTTTTGAAATCCGTACTTTCATTAACTGTAACACCAACTATTGTGGTTACCTCCTAGAATGCCCCTGTAAATTACAGTACGTGGGACGTACAGGGAGACCTTTAAAACGAAGATTTGCCGAACATGTTTATAACATTAAGAAATGGCTGGAGACACATAGTGTGTCCAGCCATTTCAAAACACACCATAATATGTCCCCTGAGGGGTTAACATGTATCGGCATAGACTGCCCAAAGGTAGGTGTCAGAGGGGGTGATAGATTGCAGAAGGTATCCCAACAGGAGACCTTCTGGATCTACACTCTGCGTACGCTCCAACCCAAAGGGTTAAACATTGACTTTGATTTAGCTTCCTTTTTATAAACTTCATTTCTCCCATCCAGTTTATTTCATTTTTTAGTCTATCATTGTTGTTTATGTGTTTTACACAATGTTTTTATACAATGTGTTTTAGTATAGTGCTTTATGCATCCTTAAACCCCGCTGGTATCAATTACCAGTTAATAGGAATGTTTATTGCCATCCATTAGCTGTATGAGATCCCTTTCATGTAGGGGGTTAATCTGACAGCTATAAAAGTGACACGGGATTGATGAGGCTCCACAATCCCCTGACGAAGTGACGTTCCCCGTCACGAAACGCGTAGGGAGGAGCCTAAAGAGCAGTGTCCCAGTCATCCCAGCCGCGAGTCTTACTGAAGACAGTGACGTCATACCAGAGCGCCGGATACACGCGAGGTACACGCGGTACCGGAGCGGATTACCAGTGACTGAGGCGGCTGTGTGTATGTGCTGGGCCGAGCACTTTTTATTGTATTTTAACTCACCTCCTTCTGTGAGTATTTTATCGTGGATTTGGGCAAGTGCCATTAAAGATTTATTGTGCTGCGCAATCCTCTGTCCTTCTTTTTGTTCCCTAAACGGAGTAAGAGGTACAGGACTCCTGAAGACAAGGGGCAGCAGAAAGATTCCTTCTATACCCACGGAGGCCAGGAACACCACGAGGGGTTCGTGCGACATCAGGAGGCTTCCAGGGCAAGAAGATTTAAAGAACAGATTCTCTCCCCTGCACGTGATCTAGCCACTTCTAGTAAGTAGGCAATTCAGACATATATTAACATTTGAAAAATAGTGTTTGTCTCAATATACTGCGCAATGTTTGTTCTCTGCTTGATATCTCTAATATGCAGGATCAAGTTCAACATATGAGAAGAACCATCTGTTTTGATGAACTGTGAACTGAGTTTGTACCCAATCGGACTTTTCAGGTTGTAACCACTGATTCATCACTTGGCACCTTTTGGGACTATACACCATAATTTTTTATATTTTTTTATTGTTTTTTCACATATAATAGCGCCGGGTTTTGTTATCTATTTTTGTGTTTATTTAATTAGTTAGAGATATAAGAGATGTCTCAGTAGATTACCAGGCAGCTTAGTTTAGTGCACAGCACTGTATTATTAGTATTAGGTTTAGCGCTTGACACAGTACATTTGTATTTTAAATGTCAGGTAAAGTGCTTTACTGTACAAAAATAGTGTGATTCTTAAAAGTTTAATGTCTCTATTTACAGTACCTAGCTAGTAGAGTATTTATTATGTACAGTATAATCACATTGCTGGGTATGCTATACAGTACTGTATTTGCCTATGGTAGCCAAATGTAACGTAAATCACCACGTAACTTGCTGTAGTACAAAGATACAGTTCAGTAGTATTAATTTAAAGTAGCAAGTCAAGCAATATCCTACATGTGTGTTTGTTTTAAATAAATCATACTTACTAATTGTGATGATCGGTCTTAGGTCCCACCTTCGTGACGGGGCTCGTGACGCGCCTCATGCTGACAGGATTGTGTGTAGGTGCCGTTCTACTGTTGTCAGGCAAAGGACTCAACCAGGATTTAACACTGACAGCAGGATAACCATCTCATCTACTTCACCTGCAGTGCTTACTCCGCCCCCTGACGATTGAGTGGGCAGATGGCAATCAGCATTCACAGCCATACAACTCAACGTGGATTGGTTCTGCAATCGAGACAATCATCACATTCAGCCTTGTGCCTATCCCCTGATTGGCTTACAGTCCTTTATATATGCTCATCGATCCCAGCTCCAAATCGGCTGAGCATTGTAGTCCTAACCTGTGTTGAAGTGCTAACCACAAGCACCCAGCTTGCCGTGTCCTGCTTTGCCTTGTGCAATTCTGCTTACCTTGTCTTGTCTCCTAGTATCCTCGACCTTGGCTTGTACCTCGACCCCCCCGCCTTCTCTCATCCATGACCTCGGCTTGTACCTGGACTCCCACTATATCTCTTCCCCTTGACCCAATTGCCTCAGGGGCAATCTCGAGACATGGACAAGGACTCGTAATTATATTCGAAGGTAAGTCCCTGTGTATCAGTGTTATTTCTATTTTACAGTAGTACTGTAAATGTACCTGGATGTTACCCTGTCCATTTATAACAGTGTTAGACAGTACTGCATAATTAGATAGGCCACTAAATTTATCTGAATGTTACCCTGTCTCCGTATAACAGTGTTACATCTTTTTTTTTTTTGGCCAGAAATCATGTATAAAGTGTAATTATGACCCAGATATTGCCATACATTAGACATTGTTGCAGGGTACATGCAACCACACATAGGTTTGCTTGGGAAGGCTTATTTATTTGAGCTTTAAAAATATGGCACACAAAAACAAAACAACTTCTTTTCAGCATGATAGCACAAAACAGAAAATAAGTCCTGAGCAGGGCTTGCCCTTTCCCAACAAGGGCTGTTCAAAGTCCAGAACAACTGTATAGCAAAAACAGTTTAGCCAAGACAGACCTTATAGCAGTAATCCTCCCTCAGCCTTTCAGTATCTCTCACTGGATCAGACAGGCTGCATGTGTGTGCAGCCTGGGTTTTTAAAGCTCATTGATGAGGCAGCTTGGACCAGACTAATTGACCAGAGCTTCCCAGCTGAATGTTAACCTGGTCACTGCTGCACTGCAGACCTAAACATAGGTCTGCCAGGCATAGGGCAGGTGACGTTTATTCACCCTGTTACAGACATGAATTCCCTTCTGATCACCGGTTCTCCCAAGATAAAACCCAAACACGTGCCTCTGCTATCTTTATTAAGGAATGTGGAATCAACTGGGTCCAAATGCCACCAGAGTAAGTGTAGTAACTGTTTTGAGCAGTAGTACTGTATACTATTAACTTTACTGCACTGCTGTGTGTACTTTTTTCCTTGTCAATAACCGTATTGTCTTTGTCTCTACAGTATGTTTGCAGATTCCCCAATTTGACCCTCATAGAACTGGTGTGGCATGCTATGAAACATCACCTGAGGAAATATATCAAGCCGGCAAACAAAGAAGAACTTCACAAAGGGATCCTTAGTTACTGGAATGACATGCTAAATGTCCAAACATGCAATAATGATATAAATCATATAAATAATGTGTTACCCATTGTTTTAGAACGTGTAGGTATGGCCATAGGAAAGTGTTTATATTTCAGTATAAAAATAATAGTCTTTTTCACTAAATTCATTTTTTCAGGTTTTCGTTTCAGTAGGCTAAGGTGTGAATTTCGGTAAACAGGAATATCGGCCCGCCACTAATTATTTGTCAACAAATTGGAGATAATCTTTCAGCAATCAGTGAGTTATTCCTGCAGAGCAGTAATCCCGGGGGATAGTGTAACAGTATAATAATATCCTTTTTCTGGTTTTCCTAACAAAAGGTGAGATAATTGTGTTGAATGTTCACCACACTTCACACCTACTGTTGTACCCTTCCACCCAATCACTCTGCTGCTACTCTGTTTCACGGAGCTGAGCTAGTGAGAGGAGCTACAGCTGTGCTGCTGCTCAAATTGTCTGCTATCTTCAATGTCAAGAAATGTCTACCTTGAAAATATCCTCCCACTTACCAGGAGGCTACCTGGTGGTTGAGGTGGATGGAAGGTGCCATCTCAATCAAGAGGTGGACCCTCCAGAACATCAATTCTGGGTCTTACATGGCAAAGCTGGCATGAAGAAACTGATGAAGCTTAGCAGGGCTCACAGGGCCCTAGTACATCGATACAGACAGTCTCACGGGTATGAGTACCCTTACGTGCCAGAGCCTATTATGAAGGAAATCGAGGACAATAGGTCCAAGTGGCTCAAGCAAGTGGTGCTGGATTATTTAAGATCCAAAACCAGTACCCATGCATTTATTAAGGAGTCAAAAATCTGTACCATTATGATTGATTGGAGCGTCGGCCGTAGTATCTTTATAGATCGGGTAGAGCTTCATCATGAATATGGTCCCATAGGGACACACTTCATCTGGGCCCAGGGTTTTTATGGAAGGGTACATAATAAGCCTGACCCTAGGTTTTATAAGTGATTTAATAGATTTCTGCTTGTTAGAAGTGAGTTAGATGTTCTTTTTCAATGCGGTAATCAGCGTATGAATTTCTACTATCAATGACAATGTACTGAGTTGGTAGTGCTTAATGTGTGATGAAACATGTGTTTGTTATATTTCAGGTGCTATGCTGAAGGATGGTCATGTAAATTGGTTCCAAGTGGTTACCATTGGATTCAGAGAGAGAAAGTGCAGCCATGGCTGGTTCTGGCTATTCCTCTGCCCTCCCTAACATGTAAGTCCTGGAGTTGCAAGCAGTGTTAGGCCCATCTTGGGTTTACCCCTCCCCTCTGCAGCTTCCTTGAGTGGCAGGAGTGGAGGTGGAACTTGGTCTGTGTGCTGCCCAATAGTGGGTGCAGAATTTGTACCCTCCCCTTCTGCTATAAGGAAGTGGAACACCTAAATTGTAGTCAGTGGGAGTTCTTCTCAGTTCACTGAGGAGTGTGCAGCTCTGACTCCGGTACTGGGAGTTGTAAGCTGTCACTCACCCTGCGGGGCGAGCCTGCATGATCAGGCCCCTACGGACTGTGACAAGGCACAAAGCAAGATTGGCTACCAGAGGCATGGGATCAGATGAGTATTCGCTGTATAACCTGATATATGCAGTGGATGCCCAATAAAGAGCTCCTGTTTTATATACCCCTTGCCTGAGTTTACAGTCCATCAAGGGGGGGGGGGGGTACTGAGCCTAATACACAAAAAACATGTCCTGTTTCTCCACAACATCGTGGAACCTCAGCATCTCCTTGACACCAACAGGTACTTGCACCAACAAACAGACACCTGTAGCAAGGGCAGATCTCCCAGAGGGGAGAGGGGGGTGGGGGAGGTTAAGCAGCGCTACACATATATTTTACTACATTTTTTTTATTATATATATTATTGAAACACCATTGCTAAAAACCTTACCCTTATTATTAGGAAAGTGGTTGTATGTGTACATGGAAGAAAATATGTATCTGTAGGCGCCTGGTCAAACAATACCAATACAAAAGGATATAAAACCAAGCCTGTTGGACGATCAGGAATTACTCCTCATGGTGTGCTTAAAAAGAAGAAAGCACAATATATAGCGTAATACTGTTATATAAGAGACAAACAACACTAAAGACAACATACAGCTGAGATATCAATTAGGAAGAGTCCTTAATTAGTAGAGAGTCCTTAATTAAATCAATTAGTTCCACCTGCAGACTTATGCACATGCGCACTGAAGCAATGGAGTCAGTTCTTAGTCAATATTGTGTGTTTTTAAACACATGCGCACTGGAATAGTCCATAACACTGTTTAGTTGTGCCGCTGCAGTTTGGGAGCTCAGCTGATTACAGACAAAACAAAACAATACAAACTGTACAAAGCAACATAGTGTCCCATTGTTTTTATGTCTATGTATGCTTATGAATTTGTTATTAAATGTTTTTATCTTTAATAGTTCCTAATTGATATCTCAGCTGTATGTTGTCTTTAGTGTTGTTTGTCTCTTATATAACAGTATTACGCTTTGTATTGTGCTTTCTTCTTTTTAAGCACACCATGAGGAGTCATTCCTGATTGTCCAACAGGCTTGGTTTTATATCCTTTTGTATTGGTATTGTTTGACCAGGCGCCTACTGATACATATTTTCTTCCATGTTCTTGTTCTGACCAGGGGGTCAGTTTGTTGTATCACCAGGCAGCCCCTTAAGTGTGTACCTTGGTCCACACCTTAGGTGTTTTAAACATTATATATTATCTTTGCTATCAGTTAGCGCTACCTGTTTTGCTGTTTTTTCTGTATGTGTACATGGATACACATTAGCTGTTCTGATCCCTGGTGTTAAATGGGACACAACTCCTAAAATGTTCCTCTGGGAAATCCACTGGTAGTCGCATTGATAGAAAAATCATACGTCTTGGTAGGTGCGTTTGCCTGTCATATTTCTTGTAAGATTACTGTGAGCAAAAATATCTCTGTACTTACAGTACATTTTTGTCAGGGATTTGTGAAGATAAAATTGAGGTACATTTCTGAAATATAGCAAGTTTGCTTCAGTGGATGTAATAAAATTGAAAACAAATGAATTCTCTGTTTCAGTCCATTATACACAATGTACAAAATATGCAAATGAGTTTCCGACTTCAGGACGGAAGATCTGTCTTCCACTCCATTACCAACAATATTTCTTTAAAAAGAAAAGAAGTAATTTTGCAATTTGACCATGTGCGAATAATACATGGCACTAAACTGTGAAATACCAGTAAATTTGGATACTAATAGGCAAAAACGTTAGCCTATGAATTTTCTTTATGTCTGTGTGTTTTGTTATTAAGTTGCACTGTTAATGCATGAAAATATGCATTGGTTTTGGCTTATTTGGAACATATTGGTTTGCAACTAAAAGTAAGGCATTGTTAATAAATGTCCTTATAATCATTATGAAGATTTATACAGTATGAGAATTATTTGTTGCACCTTTTGTTTGGAGAATATGCATTTTAATACCAGTACTGCAAAAAAATAAAAAATGTATAAGGCCTGTAGCAGAACAAGAGAAGGATTGACCCTGGTGCAAGTATATTTCTCCTCCATGTGACCTTCTCCATAGCGCAATGTGTCCGCGCTGTGGCTTCTGGAAATCAATTAATTCTTGCTCTGCGGTGATCGACAGACACTGATCAGTGAAAAGCCTCAGACTTCTACAACTATAGCATCTGGGAAAATGTTTTTACAAATTCTTTGACATGGTTACATAATTTAGTGGTACTGAAACATAGGTACATTTATATGCTTCAATAAATTATTTGATATATATATCTTCATACATATTGGTATGCTGATCCTCAACTTGTCTTGCTCTCTAAATTGTACAGATTAACAAAGAGCTCGCCTCAATGTAAGTGCTAATTTTACTTTTGTATATGTAACCCTTCTTCCCCAGCTCTTAAAGAGTTTACATCCGATAGACTTGTAACAAAGGGTAGCAAAACTGGAAAAATCCATTTCCCAGAATTCCGCTGATCATTTTGACATAATCCATTCCACGTACCACAATCCACATACAGATTTTATGATTAAAAATCCCGGCAGATACATTCAAGTCTGCCGGTGACTACAATCGGATGGATTTTTTTTTGAGAGAGGGATATTTCAGATGTGCTCTACAGAGAACATTAAACTGTCATGGAGGAAGTGGTCTGCATTTAAAGGAAGCCAGGGGGACGGAGCTGCAGTACCACAGGTATATGCACTCATTTTGGTGCTACATCAGGGATATGCCCAACAATGGCTATGGTACAGTATAACAGAACAAAAAAGCAGAAAAAAGCAGAGGACTGCGAAATAAGAAGCTGGAGGTATATATAAAAATAGAAAAGTTTAATTGACACATCAAAAAGTTAGTGATCAAGACAAGTCTCGAACGCGTCTCGCGCCTATGAATGGCGCTTTGTCAGAGAGAATATAAACGTGATAAAATGAGCTGTTAAATATTGTGCCCAATCCTGAAGATATTGCAAGGGGCGTTCAAAACCAAAGCATTCCTAACTGAGGAATAATCAGTAAGCTACTAATTAAATTCAGGAGGGGACAGGCATCTACTGTATAGCAGAGAAACAAAACAACATGTTGCAAAAAGTGGCAACTAATAAAGAAACAATATTAATAGTATACATGTCACAATGTTATATCTAAATTTAACAAATTGAAAAACATCTCCAATGCTAAATAAATAACAATGGCACCTGCAATAGTATATATATGACTAAAATATACAAAATTGTCATAAAGATAATGACATACCTAATGTTAGCTGGACAGGAAAAGGAATTTATGGAATATTACATATTTCAAGAATAATATAGGAGTAACAAAGGAAGACGATCCTACGTAGGTATAATAGATCTGTACCTCAACTGGACATGACACAAAATTATATAATACGGACCACAGATCACCTATATAATGGCACCCAGAATGCTAATTAAAATAACCTAATATATAATGATTGTGCAAAGTAAATCAATAAAAGTTAAATTGGTTAAAATAATAAACGATAAACAAGAAAATATATACAAATATATAAAAAGAGTAGAAATAATAAAGAAATAATCATATATATATATATTCCTAATAGGACTACACAAAATGCTGGAGTTCCCAGGTTTATTTTTACCACGAGGATAAGGCGTACCCATGGAGTAAAACCAGTACATTTCTCTCTTATTTAATCATTTAAGCCTGTCTGCACACAGGGAACAGGTACTTGTTCAATGCCTGCAAAGGAGAAGTTGTGTAGACACCCTCTGTGAACAAATAATCAAGTGTCTGGCCACTGGGTGCCCCTCATCCTTATGTATCTAACATGCTCCATAATCCTAACCTTTAATGATCTTACAGTGCGTCTCACATATTTTATCCACAGCCGCATTTTAGACACTATATAACTAGAGTTACAATTTATAAAAATTTTGATTTTATATGTTCGAATGTCATTATCTATGATATTAAACGTACTACTGGCATTAGCAAAACAACAAATTTTGCAGAAGCCACGTTTGAAATAAACACTGGTAATGGAGAAATGATTTTCTGTCATGATTTGGAGTCAAAAAGACATGGTGATACGAGGCATGAGTCTGCTTTAGAAAAAAAAAACTAAATTTTAGGCCTTTTGAAACATAAGATAGAAGCTGCTGATCTAAGAGTAACGTCCCCCAGTGTTTTGAAATAATGGACTTAATCTGTATATATTATTTACTAAATGCAGTGATAAATAATGGCAAGTAGGGTCTCATCTCCATAGTCTTTGGACCGGAGACCCTCTTTGTCATCGTCTTATGTTTCACTAGGTCTTGTCCCTCGGTCCAATAAGCGTGATGGAAGGCTTCCTCAATGTCAGTATGACAATAACCTCGTCAAGAATCTACAGAAGATGCCAATATTTTTGACTTCTTCAGAAGGTCTCCCCATTGGAACAGAGGCATTTAAGCCTAAGGAATTGACCCTTTAGGAATCCCTCAAATAGTGGGGTGACTGCTGTTGGCTCGTAAAAATGTGTTTCGTGAATTAGGTTTACTATAAATGTCTGTTTGGATACTCATAGACATATCTATATAAAGATATATCTATATTAAATGTGAGGTCTAAATAATTAATATGGTGCTCCAATGTGAAAACTAAACATGATAATAATGTTAATTTAGTTTAGAGCATTTAGGAGTACACAATAGAGCTGTGACAGTGATGCTAGCCATCAGCTGGTTTAGCTCAAACTGTTAGCTGTGGCCTAGAAATGTAGTGGTTCTGGGTTCTACCCCTTTTGGAGTTGGTATCTTAGGCTTATAATGAGCTATATATAGTTGGTATGAAAATCCTTTTAGGAAGTGTGGGATGGAACACATTTAAATATACTTTGCATAGTGATTAGCATATCTCCCAGCCAGGTATCTCAGGTATGCTGCTCCTTTTCCAACACAGACATGTCTCCCTAATTTATTTGGAGGGACGTGTGAGGGGATATATAGATATATCCCCTCACACGTCCCTCCAACTAAATTATATATATATATATATATATATATATATATATATATATATACATACAACTGGCGACTGTCAATCTGTCTGTCTGTCGAGAGAGACCTTTTCCTATTACATGGGGTTCTGGGTGTGTCAGCCAAAACTAAGCCTCGCCCAGTGTTGTCTGGAATCTGGGATGACACAGGAGATTATATATATATATAGGAAGGAGAACGTTCTAGAGGTTATGTTCGTGGAGGAGCCTCCGTGTACAGTATATAGTTAAGAAGTATGTTCCTGAGTATATAGGAACTGTAACAGGGACTTATCCCCGTTGAAGAAACTCTCTCTAAAATTCAGCAGGGATCTGGTTAAGTGCAGCACACGATTAACCAGACCCTACCTGGCCAATTAAGTCTGTAAGAAAAGCCTCCAGTTGGAAACAGGAGAGATTCCTTAGCTCACATTTGGGCTGACACAGGAAAGCAGAGAAGCCTGCACACAGACACTGTCTTGAGCACAAATGTGTGCTGAGATCAAGACACCCACAGATCTATATTTCCTGGATACAGAGGACCCAGCAACCTGCCAGAGACTGACATGGAGGGCCACCTGCTTAAGGTACCTCCTGAGACTTTGGGTTGATAGGCTGGTAATGGGAATATCCCTCCAGTCTGGCAGATGGTGTCTGGGGAAGTAAGTTAGCCCTTACAAAGTGATAGAGGTTTGTTATTTTGTTGTTTTTGTATGTTTTGCTGGATAAAAGGAACAGGCTCAATAAAGTCAAGATATAATTTCACCCTAATCGGTCTCCATTATATGAACCTCTGCACACATTTCTTACAGGTGCATTTGTGTGTGTGTGTGTGTGTGTGTGTGTGTGTGTGTGTGTGTGTGTGTGTGTGTGTGTGTGTGTGTGTGTGTGTGTGTGTGTGTTTTATGTACTGGAAGTTTGTGGAAACTTGATAATAAATTCACTTTTGTTCAACTCTGCAGTTCTGTCTACTGCATTGATACCTGGTGCCAATTATCTTGGTCTCCCATGACAGTCAAAAGTAGCCATTTTTAGTTTTGTGTTATTGATTTATTTGTGGTATTTTAATTGGTCTTTTCATCTTCATCATAAGGTGTCTTTTATTTAAGTAATAGTGACTCAGAGAGACAATTCACACAAAAAATACGCCAGTGATGACGTCAATTTGCGCCATTTTATTTGTGGCCAATTGAGATGCCAGAAATTATGCCATGTGATCGGACAGCCGCTCAGCTGGAATATACTCTTTAGTTTGATCAAGATCGGAGGTATTGTTAACTCACTCGCATCGCAGTTGCCATAGAAATGTAATGCACATGCGTGAGTAGTCCAGACTTGATAATATAGAGCTGCGTCTGCCCACGATCCAAAGTATATACATATGTAACACCATTGTGCGCTTGTCTCCCGCGCTGTCGGCGATCCGGAGTGTCTCCAGTAACTAGGGAAATCCCCATACAAGTGAAACCCCTCAATTGCGCACGCATGGCGCTCGTGTCCCAACTGCTATGTAGTAACTGACGTAGCTGAGGGGAAGGGGGATCACGAGGTGCTCCAAAAAGCCACCGCGAGGCACGTAGAGACAAGGCACCTATGAAATAAAAGGCAGCAATCAAAGCAGGGGCTATGTGTCAGTAAACACCAAGGGTGAATAAAAGTGAATAACACGAAAACTGGGAAAAACAAAGAGGATGAGTGAGGGGGGGGGGGAGGAGAGGGAACGAGGACAAGGATACCAGTCTGCAAAAAACTACAATTTATGCACCCATGGCATTTATAGACACCAGGCTTCCTTTGGAGCCATGTTGTCATAGGTGCATACTTCGTGGATGGATCAGCCTGTACAAGAAAGTCCCTAAGGTTCCTTCCCCGGCAGTAGCACATCCTCGGTGGTATCTGTTCGATACAGTACTGCCTATTTTGGGATCATTGCCCAAGATGTTCCAATTCTTTTTAATACTACGTTGGATTAGATTAGATGCAGTAGTATAGGTACTACTGATGTTGATAAACCTGGCCTCCATTTTAGCTGCGTGCGGTATAAGGAGAGATCTCCTGTCCACAGCCCGTGCTTTGGTGAGGGCCACATCTACTTCTGCTCTAGAATATCCCCTATCTAGAAACCTCTTGGCCATTTTGCATAATGAATCCTCAACTAGCTTGGGGTCGCTGGTGATGCGCTTGACCCTCAACATCTGGGAGTAGGGAAGACCCCGTTTTAGTGACTCCGGGTGGTGGCTCGTTGCACAGAGCAGTGTGTTTTTATCCGTTGGTTTTTGGAAAATCTCTGTTGCAGGTAGCCCATCTCTTTTATACACCACTGTGTCAAGAAATTAGATCCTATCCATGCTGTAATTAGCCGTAAAGCGTATTGTGGATGGGATCATATTGAGGTGCGAGATGAACTGTAATAGTTCATCCTCCTTTCCTCCCCAAATCAAGAAAATATCGTCAATATAGCGAGTGTAGTGGACAATATTGCTAGCGATGGGTGCATCATTCAAAAGGTGTAGCTGTTCATAACTGTCCATAAAAAAGGTTAGCATAGGCAGGTGCCATGTTTGAACCCATGGCTGTCCCTGTTAGCTGGAGGAAGAAGTCACGTTCGAAACTGAAGAAATTTTTATGGAGAATAACTTCAATCGAAAGCAGGATAAACTCAGTGGGAGGGCCGTCGTGACCTGAGTGATTAGAGAGGTGTTATCGGATTGCCTCCAGCCCCTCCCCATGTGGGATGTTGGTATAGAGACTGGAGACGTCCAACGTTATTAACAGCATGTCGGTGATGTCAAAGGAAATGGTGCCCAGTTTGTTGATAAAGGCCATGGTATCCTTGACAAATGATGTCATATTAATGACTATAGGTTGTAATAGAAAGTCCACGTATTGGGATAATGAGTGGCAGAGAGATCCCCTTGCTGAAATAATTGGTCTGCCTGGCAGATTCACGATAGACTTATGCACTTTGGGTAGTACATAAATCACCGGTACCAAAGGGTAATCCTGGGACAAAAAGGAGCCAGTTTCCTCAGAGATCCAGGAATTATTCACTCCAACCCGGATGATGGAATCTATTTCTTTCTTATAAGACGATGTAGGATCCTTTTGCAGTTTTTTGTAGTAGTTGGTATCCATGAGTTGTCTCTCAATCTCAGCCCTATAGTCGATGTAGTTCATGACGACGATGCCGCCACCCTTATCGGCCGGTTTAATAATGATGTCACCATTGGCCTTTAAGGATTTGATAGCTCCTATTTCTTCTAATGAGAGGTTCGAAAAGCTCTTTTTGTGATTCTTGACTTGTTTCCTTGTATCATTGCCCAAGAGTCCCATAAAAGTGGTGATACTGTGGTTAACTACCATCGGGTCGAAAGTACTCTTGGATTTGAACTTATTGCCAACATGGGTCATCTGGTTGGTACTAGATTGAAAAAAACCTTTAAGTCGCAGTTGCCGATCCAATTTGAACATATCGGCTTCCCATGAAAAGGGGTCTTGAGAGGTAGTCGGGACATATGACAGTCCTTTATGGAGTACACTGGTCTCTGCAGTAGTGAGTAAATGGGAAGATAAGCTCGCCGACAGCGCGGCAGACAAGCGCACAGTGGTGATGTCATCTCCTCACTTGACTGAGTTTGCTGCAGCTGTACAGGTTCGCGGGGTTTGGTTCAATCAATTAGATAAGGTATTTGGTATGGTTGTGGGTATATGTAGGTGGTGGTTGTCAGTGCGTCGTGAGCACTCCCTTGAGAAAGGTCCTGTCTTTAGGACTGAAACGTCGGTGACTGTGGCTGCTGTTTAAATACAATTTTTTTTATACTACTACTACGTGTGCTGTCTCTTCCCTACTTCGTGGTCCTGGATCTACTGGCCTGCCTGGTAAGGAGCCTTGCTTTATATTAAGGTTATGGTGGGTAAAAAAAAAGTGACAAAAACCCTCCACAGTAAAGCATATAGCAACTGTAAATATTACTGTATGTTCATTTGCATGTCTTAGACAGGTCTGCAACCCTGTCTTTCACCATTATCGCCCAGCACACAGCGCTTCCACTGCAGCAAGGGATTCTGGGAAATGACATGCAAATGAGCACACAATGCCACCTTTTGTCTCAAGCTCGTATTACACGAGCAAATCCTCAAGCCAATGCATACTGCTTTAAACACAGCTTTTAGACAGAGGCTGGGATGAGATGCAAAGCCAGTAAACCCACTCACAGACATGTTTCAACCTTGATGAGTATCATCAGTGTGAGGTTGGTTGCTGGCTATGCTGGTTTGAGACTAAGAGTCTTAGTCTCTTAGTCTCAAACCAGCATAGCCAGCAACCAACCTCACACTGATGATACCCACATTTTCATCTGGCAGTAATTTCATTTTACTGGTCATTAAACAGCTGACCGGAGAGAGCGAGTAGACATTCCAATCTGAGACAGTAATGTTCTGTACCGGGGAGAGAGGGATAGCAGGTTTTAGGGAGGGGTTTGATTTTCCATGGCTTCTTCCTTTTGTGTCATGTCACTATGTTCAGAAAGCGCTTGAAGAGTTACAGGCCTCTCCCCTTATCTTTATCGGTTCCCTGAAAAGGATAGGGAAGGCTAAGAGTTAAGAAAACTTGATTGAATAACATTTCTCTATTCAGACCCTCCTGAGAAATGCTATTTATCATTAGATTTCCAAGAACTGAAGCAGCAGATCATTGCTATTGGCATAGTTAGATTTATTTATGGAACCCAACTACACTCGCATTGTTTTACAAATGGTTGGTTTCTGACTGGCTATATGGGATTGCATCTTTAAGGATTTGCACATTTGTTCACGATCTCCATAGAAAATTGAGAATTTAGCAACGATTCTCATGGTCATACTTGATTTCTGCTTACGAGATCTGCTCTTACGTTTAGCTTCAGAGGAAATATGGGAGGCTGATTACTGGGTATATATATATATATTTATATAAAAATAAATACAACACAAATATATACGTTAGTGTTGATTGGGCACTATTGCGCAGATACTTTTTTTTTTAACTTTAGTGAGAATTACTGTGTGACAGTGCCCCAAACGGCAATATCACAGTTTATTGAATAACCTCCAAAGTGTTGTTTACTTTCCATGATCACAATTTTGTTCTGTTTTTTCTTCACACCCTCTCTTCTAATAAATAATAAATAATTATTCCTCTTAGCTGCCCTTGAAGAAATTGATATGCTGGAAGCACAGTAAGCATTGCTACAGTTTTGTGCTCCCTAAATGCTATTATTTATATTCAGATTGAATGGCGCTTGAACTTTTATATAAGAAAGACTCAATGCATAACATCTGTAAACAATTTATCAATTAGATGCACATATTATAATTTAATTAGCCTGAAGAACATCTTGATCTTTTTTCTTTGTATGGCACTGAAATGAAGCTGAATGCTTACTGATTTTTAATGTATTTTTTTTATTCAGTGCATTCTAACGGGCTTGAAAAAAAAAGAGAGGTTCACCAGCACATTTAGGCAAATATAAACAAGATACAGGGCAATATTTGCTGCACCAGAGTGTTTACTTGAGTCAAAAAGAGTGTACACAGGTACAGAAAAACTTTCAATCACAACACAAAATAACATACCCCACAATAGTTATTGGCGGGAAGGTTTCAGGCAAATTCCAACCGTTGTCAAGACTCTATTTAGGGTCCAGGCTGTGTCCATGTCCCAATATATAGTCTTGTTTGCTTGAAAGGGGGTACTGAAGATGATGTAGCATTCTGACGTCAGACATTGATGTGCTGCATACGTATTGATGTCATGCTTGACGTCAGTGGGCTTTATACTGTACATTCTGATCTAATGTTGGTGTAGATGGAGCATCAATTCTGTAAAGTGGACCCTGCCCACATACTGTATTACACAAAAAGTGAACATTGTACAGTAGATGCCAGCCTTTGTTTTTTGCACTGTCCTTTCATTCTACTGGATATAGATCCAAAGTGGTCTTTCTCCCTCCTAATAGAGGTAAATGAGAATTTTAATCCAAATAGAGGTATATTAGTATTTTATCTGGTAGTGTTAGGACTTGCGAACTGGGTCTGCCTTGTCATGGCTCGCAGGCTTACAATGCTTTGGCCAAAGGGTTAAACTAAATGACCCTTTTTCAAGAGAATATATAAGTAGGTTACTGTGTATTTTTGTCATGTTGGATGTAGCATTGAGCTTCTCTGTTGTTTGTTGTATACATTTGCCACACTCAATAGCTCTCCTTTTTGACACTTATATACATATATATTTTGTGGGGGCTCAGGGGTTCCCCAATAGAGCTTGCTGGGGTTTTGTGTGTTTTGTGCACTGTACCTTTATATTTGTTTTTAGTCAGTAAGATATAAGTCTCAGGGGCTAGTCATTAGGTAGAGAGAGTTTTAATGGACTTCCATGGGTCAAATGGCTAACCTGCAACTGGTGGAAAGAGTACTAGTGTAGGTCTACTATAAAACCATATTAGACCAAAATGAATAAGGTGAAACAATTGAAAATGGGAGTAATGTGGAGGAAAAGTGTATTGTACCTATACTCTTTAACTCTAACTCTTATCCCTACTCTGTCCCCACCCTTTTCCCTCCCCCTTTGTGTAGTGGTATGTTATTGAGGGCAAGAGCCTTATGTGTACCGTCACCCTCCGGCCCCCTCCGTCACACAATGTTGTTTATTATGGCTCATAGACGCAAGTGCTAAACATCAGGCCACATAATCTAGGTGCTTACTATATCCTATACTTGACACAGTTTCTCAAAGTGCACTCAGGAGATACACCGCTTTGTGTACTGTTATCCCCACATGGACAGCATAGCCTAATCTACAGGGACCTCTATCCAGCTCCATTCCCCACCCTCTCCCTCCCCCTGTGTAGGGGTATGTTTTTGAGGGTTAAAGCTAAGCGGGAGGAGCGTAATATATGTTTAGCGTGTCACTAGCCATAGACAGACTCTGCATCCTGGCTAAATGTGCACAATTGCTGTCTAGGCACTAATGCTGTGTTTTACACTGATTCTTACAGCATGTGGGTCTACTGTTCTGCTTGTTGGTTTAGTTTCGGTCACCATACCCTTAGTCATCCGGGCTAACATTATTGTCCTATATAAGCACACATTGGTAGTGCTTATTATAGATATACAGCATTACAGTGCTCTATTAGTTTAATACTTTTTTTAGACATTCTATTTGTTCTCATTGTTTGGTCCTCATTTTTTAATGCATATCCATTAAATCTGATTTTAACAATTTCATATCCATGCCAATATCTGGACCTCCGTTCACATTACCACATCTTCTCATTTGTGACAGTTATATACAGATGAATTGTTTTCCCCTCACAATCACTGAGTGTACACTACCGAAAAAAGAGAATAGGTGCAAAACAGCGCTAGAATTATAAATAAATAAATGTTCAGGCAGCCAGGTGAAAGACTGGTAGTACAACCAGTCAGGGGAACAAATGAAAAAAAGAGGTTTAACCGGCGCCAAAAAAAGGGTAAATACCAGTCCTGTTATGACAGTCCAAATACAGTCCTTGGAATGATGAATGGTGATGATTCTCACCTCAGCAATGCATATATGAAAAAGAGAGAAAGAAAAAGAATAATGGTGCAGTAAATCAACACAGGAGGGGAAGGGAAGGGGGGGGGAAAACAGATATTAGCAACAAAAACAGCAAACAGAGCATACAAACATGAAACACAAGCACGGCCTAAAAAATAATACAAAGCTTATTTATTAGCGTGGACATGTGTATTAACCGCATCCGGAGGGGCAAAATTGCAACCCTACTTACGAAATGCTGGAAAGGTACAGGCAGATCTGCTGTAAGCAGCTGGGCTTTCAGGATGGCGACCGGAGCACTTGTGCTGGCGTCTACACGTGACTGGGGAATCAGGCGGATGACTCCGATGCCGAGGCCTCTGTGCGGACGTGACGTCACCCCCGTTGTGTACTCTCCACCGGCTCACAGGACTCCAGTCCTCCAGTCCTCATTTACAGCCGCAATGTCGCCGTACCTCGGTTAAAACACTTGTAGGAGACTGCAGAATTTCTCCTTTGAAACTGCAGACTGTACCACAATAAAAACACTCTAAAACTTGGAACTTCCCGACGCGTTTCGTACGCATGCGCGTACTTCTTCAAGGGATGTGCTTGTCTAATAGTCTCTAGGATATATATACCCTTAATCCAAAGTCCTGATTAGTTAATTGGATAAGTGGTATTAAGCCCAATTTGGGCTAATAGACAACAGCACATGGACAAAGGCCTATGCTAATCTACATACATAACAAACATACAACATTAATTTGGGATAACAGAAAGGGAGGAAAAACGTTAAAAACATTTAAAAAGACATTAAAAAGACATTAAAAATATATACAGTGGCAGAACAGATAAATGACTTCAAATGATTATAAAAAGGCTTTGAGTTCAAAGTCGATGTTCATTCCTTTAGGGGAGAGAGTTTTAAGTTCATATATCCAGTAAGCCTCACGTATACTGGCCTGCTGGAGTCTACTCCCCCCTCTAGGGTTAACATCAACCTGCTCTATTGCCTGGCAGATAAGACCCTTGGGATTCTTATCATGGTACAGAGAAAAATGGTGTGAGACACTATGTGTCACTAAGCCCCTTCTGATATTGTAAATGTGCTCATAGACACGTCTCTGGAAAGTTCTCCCTGTTCTGCCCACATATTGCAAGCCACAAGGGCATTGCAATAAGTATATAATGTATGTGGAATGGCAGTTGATGAAATTGTATATGGGGTAACTCCTATTAGTAACATTAGATGTAAATTTTTTTGAATTTTTACTAAATGAACATGCTACGCATTTTGCACAGGTGAAGAAACCTTTTAAATTCCCTCCTAGTTTCTGCTTTCTTTGGTTCACTGGACAACTAGGGGCTAGTTTGGATTTTAAGTTATTAGCCTTGGAAAATATAATGTTGGCTTTTTTTGGAAGGATATCTGCCAATACTTCATCTTGTAATAAAATAGGCCAATACTTATTTATAATTTGTTTAATTTTTGGCGCCATCTCATTATATTGAGTGATGAACGCTACCTGATTGTGATGTTTATTTATTATTTCCTTTTTTTTAACCTCATGTTGAAGTAAAGTGTCTCTATTAATCTCATTGACCTGATTGAAAGCCTCATTTAATTCAAACTCATTATATTTTCTATTAATAAATTTATGTTTTAGATCTTCTGCTTGTTTTTTAAAAATCTCGTCTTCTGAACAGTTACGTTTAAGACGTACCAGTTGTCCCTTTGGAATGTTTCGCAGCCATTGTGGATTATGGTGACTATCCGCGCGCACATAGTTATTTGCCTGCACAGGCTTGAAAAAGGTTTTAGTGTGCAATATATCATCTTTGACATATATGTGGAGGTCCAAAAAATCGATGTGTTCAGTACTAAAACTACAAGTGAATTTTAAATTAAGGTGATTGTGATTTAAATAAGTGCAAAAATCATTTAAAGAATCATGAGTGCCTGACCAAATGAAAATCACATCATCAATGTAGCGCCGCCAGAGCACCAGGTCTGCCCCTAGAGGACAGTTGTTCCAAATAAACTCCTCCTCCCAACTGTCCATGAATAGGTTGGCATAACTAGGGGCAAACCTCGTGCCCATGGCGGTACCACATTTCTGAATATAATAGTGAGAATTAAATGTGAAATAATTGTGTGTTAAAATAAACCAAATACTCTCCATCAAAAAATCCCTCTTAGTGCGCGAATAGCCACTGGAGTGTTCCAGTTTGCGGGACACGGCCTGGCATCCTTGATGATGGTCAATAACTGTATATAATGATGTTACATCAGCTGTAGCTAAAATGTATCCTTGCTGCCATTTAAGATCTTTTAGAATTTGTAGCGTATGTGTCGTGTCTCGCAAATAGGACTTACCACCAGTGACTATAGGTTGAAGATGGTGATCTATAAATTGTGAAAGATTTGAAGTGAGGGAAGAAATTCCAGAAATAATAGGTCTCCCTGGAGGTGCAGTTAGATTTTTGTGAATTTTGGGTATAAAATAAAATAACGGTGTACGTGGAAACTGAACAGACAGAAATTTGAACTCATCCTCACATAATGCCCCACTATCTATGCCAGAAGTCAACAGTTCTTCCAGTTCGGTTTTGAAATGTACCAAAGGGTCACTGTTAAGGGGGAGGTATGTGGTCTCATCTCCCAGTAATCTCATGGACTCTTTTAAATAATATTCTTTGTCCATGACCACAATACCCCCACCCTTATCAGCCGATTTGATGACAATCGAGTCATTATTCTCTAAATTTTGGACTGCCTCTTTTTCTTTAATGTTAAAATTATCTTTTTTGATTTTTTAATCGGCTGATAAGGGCGGGGGTATTGTGGTCATGGACAAAGAATATTATTTAAAAGAGTCCATGAGATTACTGGGAGATGAGACCACATACCTCCCCCTTAACAGTGACCCTTTGGTACATTTCAAAACCGAACTGGAAGAACTGTTGACTTCTGGCGTAGATAGTGGGGCATTATGTGAGGATGAGTTCAAATTTCTGTCTGTTCAGTTTCCACGTACACCGTTATTTTATTTTATACCCAAAATTCACAAAAATCTAACTGCACCTCCAGGGAGACCTATTATTTCTGGAATTTCTTCCCTCACTTCAAATCTTTCACAATTTATAGATCACCATCTTCAACCTATAGTCACTGGTGGTAAGTCCTATTTGCGAGACACGACACATACGCTACAAATTCTAAAAGATCTTAAATGGCAGCAAGGATACATTTTAGCTACAGCTGATGTAACATCATTATATACAGTTATTGACCATCATCAAGGATGCCAGGCCGTGTCCCGCAAACTGGAACACTCCAGTGGCTATTCGCGCACTAAGAGGGATTTTTTGATGGAGAGTATTTGGTTTATTTTAACACACAATTATTTCACATTTAATTCTCACTATTATATTCAGAAATGTGGTACCGCCATGGGCACGAGGTTTGCCCCTAGTTATGCCAACCTATTCATGGACAGTTGGGAGGAGGAGTTTATTTGGAACAACTGTCCTCTAGGGGCAGACCTGGTGCTCTGGCGGCGCTACATTGATGATGTGATTTTCATTTGGTCAGGCACTCATGATTCTTTAAATGATTTTTGCACTTATTTAAATCACAATCACCTTAATTTAAAATTCACTTGTAGTTTTAGTACTGAACACATCGATTTTTTGGACCTCCACATATATGTCAAAGATGATATATTGCACACTAAAACCTTTTTCAAGCCTGTGCAGGCAAATAACTATGTGCGCGCGGATAGTCACCATAATCCACAATGGCTGCGAAACATTCCAAAGGGACAACTGGTACGTCTTAAACGTAACTGTTCAGAAGACGAGATTTTTAAAAAACAAGCAGAAGATCTAAAACATAAATTTATTAATAGAAAATATAATGAGTTTGAATTAAATGAGGCTTTCAATCAGGTCAATGAGATTAATAGAGACACTTTACTTCAACATGAGGTTAAAAAAAAGGAAATAATAAATAAACATCACAATCAGGTAGCGTTCATCACTCAATATAATGAGATGGCGCCAAAAATTAAACAAATTATAAATAAGTATTGGCCTATTTTATTACAAGATGAAGTATTGGCAGATATCCTTCCAAAAAAAGCCAACATTATATTTTCCAAGGCTAATAACTTAAAATCCAAACTAGCCCCTAGTTGTCCAGTGAACCAAAGAAAGCAGAAACTAGGAGGGAATTTAAAAGGTTTCTTCACCTGTGCAAAATGCGTAGCATGTTCATTTAGTAAAAATTCAAAAAATTTTACATCTAATGTTACTAATAGGAGTTACCCCATATACAATTTCATCAACTGCCATTCCACATACATTATATACTTATTGCAATGCCCTTGTGGCTTGCAATATGTGGGCAGAACAGGGAGAACTTTCCAGAGACGTGTCTATGAGCACATTTACAATATCAGAAGGGGCTTAGTGACACATAGTGTCTCACACCATTTTTCTCTGTACCATGATAAGAATCCCAAGGGTCTTATCTGCCAGGCAATAGAGCAGGTTGATGTTAACCCTAGAGGGGGGAGTAGACTCCAGCAGGCCAGTATACGTGAGGCTTACTGGATATATGAACTTAAAACTCTCTCCCCTAAAGGAATGAACATCGACTTTGAACTCAAAGCCTTTTTATAATCATTTGAAGTCATTTATCTGTTCTGCCACTGTATATATTTTTAATGTCTTTTTAATGTCTTTTTAAATGTTTTTAACGTTTTTCCTCCCTTTCTGTTATCCCAAATTAATGTTGTATGTTTGTTATGTATGTAGATTAGCATAGGCCTTTGTCCATGTGCTGTTGTCTATTAGCCCAAATTGGGCTTAATACCACTTATCCAATTAACTAATCAGGACTTTGGATTAAGGGTATATATATCCTAGAGACTATTAGACAAGCACATCCCTTGAAGAAGTACGCGCATGCGTACGAAACGCGTCGGGAAGTTCCAAGTTTTAGAGTGTTTTTATTGTGGTACAGTCTGCAGTTTCAAAGGAGAAATTCTGCAGTCTCCTACAAGTGTTTTAACCGAGGTACGGCGACATTGCGGCTGTAAATGAGGACTGGAGGACTGGAGTCCTGTGAGCCGGTGGAGAGTACACAACGGGGGTGACGTCACGTCCGCACAGAGGCCTCGGCATCGGAGTCATCCGCCTGATTCCCCAGTCACGTGTAGACGCCAGCACAAGTGCTCCGGTCGCCATCCTGAAAGCCCAGCTGCTTACAGCAGATCTGCCTGTACCTTTCCAGCATTTCGTAAGTAGGGTTGCAATTTTGCCCCTCCGGATGCGGTTAATACACATGTCCACGCTAATAAATAAGCTTTGTATTATTTTTTAGGCCGTGCTTGTGTTTCATGTTTGTATGCTCTGTTTGCTGTTTTTGTTGCTAATATCTGTTTTCCCCCCCCCTTCCCTTCCCCTCCTGTGTTGATTTACTGCACCATTATTCTTTTTCTTTCTCTCTTTTTCATATATGCATTGCTGAGGTGAGAATCATCACCATTCATCATTCCAAGGACTGTATTTGGACTGTCATAACAGGACTGGTATTTACCCTTTTTTTGGCGCCGGTTAAACCTCTTTTTTTCATGAGTGTACACTACCGACACACTTTATTAAAGTGTGGCCGGTACCGCAAGCCGGGAGATTTCCCGGCTTGCTAGTGGCCGCCCCTCGGCGTGCCGCGCGTCATGCGTCTTCGGGAGCGTGCGCCCCCTGCACGCGCGTCCAGGGGCTCCCCGAGGGAGCCCTGGTGTCCCGCGATCGCGGGACAGCGGCAGGGGGTTCCGGGGGACCCGGCGGACCCGGCAGCGGTAGGGAGAGCACCCCGATCGGAGGGCGCTCTTCCGCTGCTTCGGCGCGCGCCCGTCACTCTCGGGCGCGCGCCAGGCTACTGCTGCGGCCAAGAACGGGCAAATGCTCGAATAAACTTGGCCGCAGCAGTATGTTATAGGGACCGTGTCCGCTCAGATTGTCTGTGCACCGCCCGGGTGTTTTTTTTTGTGTTCAATGTACTGTAGCTTCTCTAGTGCACCTGCTTGTTGCTTGACCTTTGGTCATTATAGGTAGAGCAGGTATTCTCTTGTGTGTATTCCAAAGCCATAGGGTTGAACGTTGTGCCTGAATACATACATTTCTTTATGGACTATTTTGATGTCGGACACGTGTATTTACATCCTTTGTTTCATAAATATTGAAGCATGTGGGTTAGATACATTGTCTTTTTGCTTTGGACTGGTGATGCCTCTTCTCTTCTCAACAATCACTTGGCCAATTTTCTGGACATTAACATTTCCCTTATGGCAGAAAGACAGTATTTCGACATCTATGTAAAAGCCACGGACAGGAATATTTTTCTCTATTACACAAGTTTCCATTTAGTAGGTTACCATACAGCCAATTACCAATAAATGTTATGAGTCATCAGGACACCAGATGCGACAGGAGTAAAACTGGAGGAACAACCAGGAACTCCTTCCACAGGAGGCAGGAACGATGCACAGTCGTAGTGAATAAGCGGAAGGCTGGAATGGTGACTAAAAAAAACTTTATTATAGCAGAGTGTTGTACTGACGGATCCTCTGACGCGTTTCAGCCCAAGAGGCCTTTGTCAAAGAGTGATCCGTCAGTGAAACTGGACATCCTGATATAGCATGTTCAAGCTTAAACACCTGTGAGTGCTGCTCATCAGCCGATGGGCAGAAGGTATAGAGAGTGACATGCCTATATCAGAGATATACAAACAAGTATATACAGTTAAAAAAGACCAGAGATGTATAAACCTATTTCAAAACATATGCATTACAAAACAAGTAGCAACACAAAGAAATGAACAAAAATGATAAATGGGCAACTGGTCAACAAAATAAAAACAAAGTAAAATCATCAATCTCAGTAAATACACTTGTGCTGAAAAAAATGAAATACATATGTAAAAGTATATATATATATATATATATATATATATATATATATATATATATATATATATATATATAAAGATATACCCAAATAGAGAAACAGAAGTAGCAATAATAGCAGACTGAACATGTGTATGAAATAACAATGTATAAAGATACAATGATAATAAACAATGGATCATAATAGACACACAGCACATTTCCAAAGTAGGTTAAATGTACAAAAAAAATAATATAAATAACACGGGAGAGGGAAAGGGAGGGGGGGTGGGAGTGGGGAGTGAGGGGTGGGGAAATGGTATAAACCAATTAATCATGAAGAAAGTGTTGTAATTACCATTCAACATTTAAACCATATGGTTGAAGGGTATTGAAAGAAAAAATCCATTGCATTTCTTTTTATTAAGGCAATTAAGCCTATCACCACCCCTGATGTTAAGAGGAACATGTTCAATGCCAAAAAATCGAAAGTTTTTTTAACCTGCCATGTCGGCACTCAGTGAAGTGTTTAGACATTGGATGTAATGTGTCCTGCTTATTGATGAGTCTCGTGTGTTCAGAAATCCTAATATGTAGAGACCTGATGGTCCTACACACATATTTACGATTACACTCACAAACAATGACGTACACCACATAGCTGGTGTGGCAATTGATAAAGGTTCTGATCCTATATCTAGTGTTGGGATATAATGTATGTACTCTCTTGGTGGGCAAAGCATATTGGCAATATCTGAAAAAAACACATTTATGAAATCCTTTAGGTATGTTCCCCACACGTGGCTGATGTCCTGACTGAAAAAGACTTCTGGAAATAGAAGAAGCCAGGGTATTAGCCTTTCTGAATGCGAATCTGGGTCCGAGTTGAGTGATAGGCTCCAAATCGGAATCCAGTTTGAGTATGTTCCAATGTTTGGAAACATTTTTTCGGATTTGTGATGCCTGTTTACTGTATTTGGTAATAAATAAAGGACTATCACAAAATTCGCTCTTTTTTTGTTTGTTATATTTGACCAAGCTTGTCCGGTCAAGAGATTCTGCATTCATAAAGGCTTGATGTACATCATTTTGGGAGTATCCTCTTGCTAAGAACCTGGAACTTAGTGTCTGTGAATGCTGCAGAAATGTTTCTTGGTTAGAACACAATCTTTTATATCTTAAAAATTGACCCTTGGGGATCCCACGGATCAGGGACTTAGGGTGACTACTCTTTGCGTGTAAATAGGAGTTCCTAGAATGAGGCTTGGTGAAAATATCCGTTTGAATAGCTGTATTAGGGTCACCATAGCTTGAACAGCTATGTGGTGTACTCATTGTTTGTGGGTGTAATCGTAAATATGTGGGTAGGACCATCAGGTCTCTACATATTAGGATTTCTGAACACACGAGACTAATCAATAAGCAGGACACATTACATCCAGTGTCTAAACACTTCACTGAGTGCCCACATGGCGGGTTAAAAAAACTTTCGATTTTTCGGCATTGAACATGTTCCTCTCAACATCAGGGGTGGTGATAGGCTTAATTGCCTTAATAAAAAAGAAATGCAATGGATTTTTTTCTCTCAATACCCTTCAACCATATGGTCTAAATGTTGAATGGGAATTACAACATTTTCTTCATGACTAATTGGTTTATACCATTTCTCCATCCCTTGGCCCCCCTCCCCCTTCCCTCACTCTCACCCCCCCTCCCTTTCCCTCTCCCGTGTTATTTATATTATTTTTTTTGTACATTTCACCTACTTTGGAAATGTGCTGTGTGTCTATTATGATCCATTGTTTATTATCATTGTATCTTTATACATTGTTATTTCATACATATGTTCAGTCTGCTATTATTGCTACTTCTGTTTCTCTATTTGGGTATATCTTTATATATATATATATATATATATATATATATATACTTTTACATATGTATTTCATTTTTTCAGCACAAGTGTATTTACTGAGATTGATGATTTTACTTTGTTTTTATTTTGTTGACCAGTTGCCCATTTATCATTTTTGTTCATTTCTTTGTGTTGCTACTTGTTTTGTAATGCATATGTTTTGAAATAGGTTTATACATCTCTGGTCTCATTTTTAACTGTATATACTTGTTGGTATATCTCTGATATAGGCATGTCACATAGGCATCGGCTGATGAGCAGCACTCACAGGTGTTTAAGCTTGAACATACTATATCAGGATGTCCGGTTTCACTGACGGATCACTCTTTGACAAAGGCCTCTTGGGCTGAAACGTGTCAGAGGATCCGTCAATACTACACTCTGCTATAATAAAGTTTTTTTAGTCACCATTCCAGCCTTCTTCCGCTTTTTCACTATGGCTGTGCATCGTTCCTGCCTCCTGTGGGAGGAGTTCCTGCTTGTCTGCGGTGGCACGCCGGGTTGCTGTCTCTGCTACCTTTGAACAGTGCAGTCACCGCCGGTCATGTGACCACCCATCGCGACGGAGCAGTTGCTTGAGGGTTGGCGGTGCAACGGACTGTATGAAGATCATCAAGGCACGGCGCCACACGCTTCATAAAAAAACGTGAGTCCCTTTATCTCAACTCTATTAGTGCTCACAGGGGAGCCAGTTGCTGGGAGAGATTCTCATACTGACTGCTTGAAGTTTGCCGTGGCCTGTTCTAAGACTGTATTACAAAGCAACATTCAGCTACTATTTCACTTCTTGAGTGCCTGGTGGGTTAACCCTTCGTTCACCTGTTCACCTATTTATAAAACTGGAGGAGATGGAAAATAAGTTATTGGAAAGGAGTTACCATAGAAAAACTTTTGTAATCATAACGCACTCGTACGAAATCATTACACAGATGATCTTCATTAAATAAAACAGACGGGAATTTTTTTTTTTTTAATCCTGTGCATTTCAATTTACAATACATATACAGTAAATCAGGTCAGGAAGATTATTTCCAAACATTGGCCCATACTGTACCTAAAGAGGACTCTACACTTTGGGACAGTGTTTTAGCACTGCCTGCGTGTTCATATAAAAGGGGAAATATTCTGAGGAGCAGATTATTCAGAGTCGACACCGGCAGAACGAATTAAACCACAAAACACTTTCTAGGTACTACAAAGTTCGGTATCTTTACCTGTTGCAGCTGTGCCTAGTGTGGTAGTGTTCAGGCAGGCAATACTTTCACACACCCTCAGTCTGGCAAAAGCTTTCCCATTAGAGGATACTACCCCCGCCTCTCTCAATTTGTATTTTGCTTAATCAAAATCCTTGTCGGTTGGGTTTATGGGAGATTCAAATTAGCTGGTGAAGGAGAGGATCACGCAACACAGGTCTGCTATACGTAGGCTAGACAAGGACGCAATTTGTAGCACATTATTTTATAGAGAACTACTTTTTCATGTCTTTGAAGGGGTTAATTGATCCCGCAGAGGTGGAGACAGGCTCAAACTATTATTTTAAAGAGAGGAATTTCGGATAAAACAATTTGCTACTATGGTGACATAAACAATATGGCGTGAATAAAGACCTGGAATGTTTCTTGTGAGATTGTTTACACCACTGCAGGATGTCTTTGACCCTGGCGAAGGCTGGAGAAGGCCAAAGGAAAGGACTTCATTCTGGAGCTGTGATCGTGTATACCCCATTGTGTATTCCTTTTCAGAACTAATCGGATATTTATTATATTGGGGAAGAGGTGGGTGTGAAGACCCCCAAGCAATGCTTCCCTGAGGTAAGTCCATACATGAAAAAGAGATTCACAATGATAATGTCCCAGACAGTATAATTAAAGTTCAGAGGATATATCCCACGGCGTCAATGTAGAACACTGAATTTCACTGAAGCAACTTTGTAGTCATCAGAAATTTCACACATAGCCTTTGAGGCACAAAATGTTACCCTTGCAATATCGTAGCAAAGTGGCATTATCCGTGGTATTTGTGAGTAATGACAATAGAAGATTTTTACTCACTCCGTTGTTGCGTGGATCCTCGTGGACTGTTAGCGTGATCCAGCCGAAAGTGAATCCATGTAGAAAAATGGTTGTGAGGCGGTGAAAAGGGGAAAGGGGAAAGAACGTGACCGGACTGCTCTCTGCTAGTACAAAAATGTATTTATTGGCACATTAAAAACAGCAAGGGAAGAAAAAAACCCTTCCAAGCATGATCCAAACCGGCTACATGACATCCACTGCACTCACTGCCTCATGGCGTCTCTTGGTCTGGTAATATTAACATCCACTTGTTTTTAGCACCATTGAAGATTTGTGGCTTTTCTAAGCTTTCATTTCTATAAGTGGGGGAATCAGAATCATATGCTATGTACATGCGCTTTTTGATTCATACCCTCACTCACTCAAATTATCACACGATGCTGATTACTAGATTACTATTGCTAAATCTGATCACAATGTTATTAACAATCTCTACCAAAGATAGTTGTATTTACAACTTACTGTATTTATAGAGGAATCAATCTTTATATAAGTATCTAACCAGGGGCAATTCATTAGACTGTGTACAGTCATTGCAATTCATAGCCCTGGAACATTGACTATCTGGAGATTATATGCAAACCCTTTTAGAGTCAAAGATTATCCTACACAACTCACTATGTAACATATAACTCTATGGAGAACATTTGCTAGGGGCAATCAGAATCATCTGTCTGTGCAAAAACAAGTACAGGAAGTCTGATTCATACCCCTCAAAAGACAGATTCCCAATTGTCATTGACTCATTTCTATACAAAGGTGGAATAAAACCACAATCAAGCAGTGCCTCTTAAAATACAAATAAGAGGCCAGCATTGTGTATAGTGAACACAGTATATCAATAGAGACTAACGATCTCTTTCTGTTACCATTAAGCTTTTATTAGTGCATAATGCTTTGTATTTGCAACAGGCTCAGACTGGCTCTTTTACACCTTTGCCAGTTCTGCCACTTTATTGATCAAAGTGTAGAGTATGGGAATGCATCATCATTCTAAAGGATACTCTTATGCAACTATTGCCTACTATATTTGAAGAGACATACAGATGTGTGTTTACTCAGGAATAGCTGTGTGATATACTTTCTGTATTACCAAGCCGAAGATAGGTTTATCAATGATCAGCACCTATCAGCATTAGGCATCTATAGGTAAAAGTAATAAGTATTTCAAGGTCTCTTTGGTTTACCAGTGAGTGGAGTTTCAGACATTACCACGATCGGCATTTAGCCAGTTAAGTTGGGATCGAGGATTTCATGTATATTCACTATTACTAGTTTTTGCTATTAGCCGTGTTACATCTTACCATCACCCTCGCATTTTAATAGTTTTTAAAGTTTGAGTGTAATAAGTATTTGATGTATTAAAATAATTTTATTTTATTTGTATGTGATCTGACCAATATCCTATACATCCAGATATTGGTGCCCTTCAATTCTGTACCCGTTAATAACCAGTCTCATCATTGTTAGTCCTAAGGAATACTAGTTAACTGGACAAAGTGATACCTTAGCTGGGACGCATATTATTGGCAATCCCGTTGCAATTGGGGTATTTTAGGAGTGCCCCCATTCAAAGGATATCGCTCTCTTCCCCATTCCTCCATTTCCCATGAGTTGTGTCCAGTTACCAAGCTTCCTAGTAAGTTTATATATCCTGGGTGATCACCCTACAGGTGAAGCGAGCTTTCTCTATACATTTGTTCTACATCATGTAGTACTTCAAGTTTGTCCAACCTGTAGCATCTGGTGGGGGAGCTGTGTAGGCTAATTTGGCCATTTGAGAAGGCCACCTCTCTGGTCAGCAATTGGCGATGCTGGCATCACCCAAATCATCCCACTCATTCCCTCTAGGTAGAACTTATGGAATATAAGTGTAAGGAAAATAACCATACTGAATTGGGAGGCTCGTGTATGCCACGCTCGATGGACTGAGAAACGACCATGGCATAATATACATTAAAACGAGAGGAATATTGCCTTTGGCCACTTTTGTATACCCTTCAATTCAAAGAGGAAATTAATGATTTTATGCAAAGGGGGACGCAGTGCAGGGAGAAATGTGTGTTTAAAGTACAAGTGGCGAAGGAGAAATGGCAGAGGGTGACTAATCGTAAAAGGAGGTAACCGATCAAAAACACCAGTGACCACAAAAAGCACAGCAACAATAACAATAAGGATAGTGGTACTAGCACTGAAAGATCAAATTAGGCTTCAGAGGACCATCTACTCATAGTAGTACAGGAGCTGTCCTACATCTACATACCGGTAGGGTGGTACTTCCAGATCAAAACGAAAGGCATAAGGGAAAGGGCACAGAGTTGGTAGTGTTACTAGGAAATTCTCTCTTAGACATGCTGCACCATTGTGGTATGTTGTGTGTGTGTGAGGCAGTCATCACAAGTGAAGAGGATGCAAGATTGAGGGCATCCAACATGATAAAGATATATGTGCAAGACCTTTTTTTCTATCCCAAACCTAACGCTCTTGTGGAAAGTTGGTTTCAATTGAAACATCTGGTTGCATAGCAAATCATGTGAACTTTTAGTTGTATATACTGTAGTATGTTTTTAACATTTTGTTGGGGCCCCAATGAGCCAGAACTAGTATTCATTTGCCACATAGAACATCCATGTTGCTACAGTGCTTGGCATGTTTCATGTATGTTCCAATTGTTTTATCTTTGACACAAGGGAGAACAAACGCCTTCTATTCTTCTATAATTATATATATATATATATATATATATAATCAAAGGCTCCTTACCAGGCAGACCAGAGAATCCAGGGAATCCAAAGCAGGCACAGCAAGGAAGAGACAGCACACTTGTTAGCAAGAAGAATTGTATTAGTGAAGCAAGCACAAAACACCAACGTTTCGGTCCTAAAAACAGGACCTTTATCAAGCACTCCCTTGATAAAGGTCCTGTTTTTAGGACCGAAACGTTGGTGTTTTGTGCCTGCTTCACTAATACAATTCTTCTTGCTAACAAGTGTGCTGTCTCTTCCTTGCTGTGCCTGCTTTGGATTCCCTGGATTCTCTGGTCTGCCTGGTAAGGAGCCTTTGATTATATTCATTCATATGGGACTAAGCACCTGTCTTCATCTGTATTTGTGTGCCATCTGCTCTGTTACCTATATATATATATATATATATATATATATATATATATATATATAGATAGAACCGTGTCTAAAACCACCCCCCCGGGCGTGATGCTGGAGCTGGTGGTGAGGAATTGTGAACCAAACTGGAAAGGTTTTGCACATACCTAGTATCCAAGCAATTGGGAAGGGATCCTGGTTTACTGTTTGCCACATGAGTAAAAGGACAATCTATCAGGGAAATACCACAAAGATGTGTGGCAATGGGTTTGAAGAAAAGGCTTAGTGATCGAAACACAGCCACCCTCAACTGTATATGATGTGATATTGATTAGGCTCATTGTTATTTTTCACATTTACATTCTATTTGTGACACTTTAGATTATTAATGTTTCTGATGGTGGCATTTACTGGCTATTTCCCATTTTCTAGGGTTGTTAGTCCTTATTATTTCAATTTTTTTCATGTTTTACAGTGTCCTATCAATGTATATATCCATGTAGGGAGTATTAAGACACTGCCTGTACTATATTTAAATTCCGTTGTGACACTACAGTATATTAACCTGATTAAAGAAGATATTGTTTCTTTGCATCTCTACTGGCAATTCTTTTGTGAGTGCTGTGGGCCATACTATAATATACTACTTCTTTTAACCACACGCACTTTGTCAGCATGCACGTGAGAAACCTAGGCGAGTCCTTTTTTTTGTGCTGCTGTCTGACCTTCTATTTTATTATAGAAATATACCAAGTACAAAAATAAAGTTCCACTTATTTAATAATTCAAAATATGGAGCTAGATTTAAAACGAGTGAAACCAGACAATGTTTTTGTACTATACAATTCAAACAATATTTATAGCAGTTACTTGTTGTTCAAACAATGAATTCTTAAGAAAAGCATTTTAAATTAAAGTTGTAATGACAAAAATTGATGAGTTAAATAAAAAAAAAAAAAAATGGGAAAAATGTAACTTCACTATCCAAGATAGACGCTTCTGTATGAAAAAGGGAAAGAAGTGTTCCACGTTCTTACAGTTCTTGCTAGTACATGTTGTAAAAAAAAGTCTTTTATAACCTCTAATGCAATGTGCTGGGTTATATGCACTTTCAGGTAACTTCAAAGAAAGGATCACTTTTCTTTGATGTACATTTGGGAAGAATGCATCTTTGACAACTGATATTGTAGATGTCTTGTATGTACAGTGTGCAAAATGTGTCTTTTTTGGACATTTTCTTATTGCAAATTTGTAATGAGAACATGCTTTTCAGATTGCCCCATCTGTTCGCTCTATGAGTGATGCCTCCGCTTCATAGAAATTGTATTCTCAGTTAACTACACGCGGTCTCTTCGGAGGAGGAGGTGGCATGAGCTCAGTGTCCGCATCCAACGGGTTTTTCCGATTCTGCCCTTGAAAAGCTGCTGTACATCTATCAATGAATTCAAATAGTATGTCCTTTGTCACTGGATTCTTGATGCTGTTGCACACGGCTGAGGGGATAAAAAAAGAAAGACATGAGTTTATATTCTGCTAATATATATATATATATATATATATATATATATATATATGTAGAGGTATCAGTACCGTGTTAGCCGAGCTTCAATAATCAAAAAAATAAAAAAATAAATAGATGATACCGTTCTGTGGCTAACGAAATGCTTTTATTTGTGCGAGCTTTCGAGATACACTGATCTCTTCTTCCGGCGATGTTACAATGAATGAAGCAAAAGGTAAACTTAAAAGCAGTGTCTCTTGGAATGTTATCTGTGCTGTTCCTTCCCCCGGTGTGGATGTGTTTTATGGCTGGAGGTGTTAAATGGTTACTGAAAGCAAGTGAAGAAAGAGTGTGTATGTGTATCAGTGTGAATAAAAATGAATGGATAGCCCACAGTATATACAGTGCTTTACACAAGGTGTGTGTGGAGTGGGACTGGATATAAATGGTGTGGGTGGGTGTGGAAATGTGAGAGTTAGTAGCACAACTAAAAGTGTGTGTGGATACTTAGTGGTCCCTATTGGTGTATAGGGATGGAAAAACAAGGAGTATTAGTATGTGTGAGAGACAGCTGTGTGTGCTTACATATAGCACAGTATGTACAGACATGGCCTTTAGCGCTTATGGGACGAGAGTTCACTACTGTCAGTAATGACTCATAAAATTTCGATCTCTGTTTAGGCCACTGCTAAGTGTCCCGAACAGTTGCATAAATTTGTATTCATGCAACCGTCTCTCTTTCGGGGTTTTAAGATTACCTTTGAGTATGGCAACTCTCAGATCGTTCATCTTATATATATATATTAAAATAAAAAGACACACACTAATAAATATTGTGCAAACAAATATAGTATGCAGACATTGTCTTGCAGCAATGCAGGTTAATTTTTAATAGACTATGACAACTTTAGTTAAATGCCTTTATGTCAATTTTGGGGTTAGCAAGTCAGGACAGACTGTTTCTGAGGTACCTGTAAGGACATATGTGTTCTGAATGTACTTGTGGAAATACTTAGTAAATAGGAGAGTATCAAAGTATCAATAGCCTAGAGTGCTACATATAAAAGGCTTTTATCCCTCGAGGTTTGAGGATTAACATTTTGCCAAGTTCTGAAGTAACTAGTACTGGATTTGTTGGCAGGTGGGAAGCAAATATTAACAAATTTTCTTTTGAACTAATTGGTTTGTTAATTGAGATGGATAAGAAATAGTTTGAAGCTAAAAATGAAGTGAGTAAAATTGTTGAGTCACTAAGAAACTGGAGGGAAAAACTGATTTAATCTACGGAAAAAGCAGTGTGCATGAAATCTACACAAATTGCATAATGAAATCATGGAGCTACAAAAGAAAAATAAATGAATGGACTTTAAGGATTAAGGACTATGAAATAGATGGGTATATAAATGAAGTGGTATCTCTAATAGAACTGGTGACATCAATCATATTTTAGGAGGGTATATGTAAAGTTTCTATGAGAATCACATGAACCATAGGGAGGAAATATCCATAAAGCATCTTTACTAAATGTTCAGCAAAAAAAAAAGCAGTACATGGTTACCAAAACTCCCAGGAAGAAAACAATCAGGAGAAATAAGAAATCTGAGGGCTTGAGAGAAGTAGGTCTAACATACAAACCGATACAGAAGGGATGCAACCGATCCCAGTGGTACAACATGCATCTGAGGAATTGGAGGCTCCTTCTGTGGTAAATTAACCAAGATACAACTATCTGAGGACCATCTTTCATTGCTGAGAAAAAGATTGACTTTCCCTCAATCTTCTGATCCCAATGTTTCCCGCGTGGATTAAAGACATTAATTTGTTTGCATGTAAGCTTCTTTTGTACAACCATTTGAAAGATAAATGGGATAAATAGGATAATGAACTAAGTTTGGGAATTTTTTAATATAACAATATACTGTACTGTATTGGAAAAACTGCAATTCTTATGTAATCTACTTGAGAAGAATGAATCTGATGGACAAGTTCCACATAATAAACTACAGCTAAGTTCAAATTTTAATTGCCACTATCTTCATGCAGTGTGGATGAAACATTTATTCAATTAGTAATTTAAGATACTTAATAATCTATCTCAAGATGAATGTAAAGCATTGCAGGAGTGGAAAAAAATTAGGGAAACTATAATCAAGCCCTCCGATAGGATGGCAAAATTATAATATTTGCTGAAATAAACATCAAAAGGAATATTTAGGACAATTCAAGGGTGGCATAGGGATCCTACAGAGAAAAGTGGACACGATTTGGACAGACTGCTTATGAGAGGGTTTTGAATATGGATATCTTAATAAGGATACGTTGTCATATATGTCATTAAAATTCAACCACAGCAACTTACTATGTTCTACCCAAGATTAGTAAGAGTCTATCCAACCCTCCATGCCACATTATCTATAGGGTTGGCAGCTTAAAGGAGCATCTCTTGCTTCCATTTTGTTTCATAGAATAAGTGGGATGCAAGGGAACCCAGAGCTGAGTCACGTTAATTTGAGCTCCAGTGACCCCTTGGTTTTCAAGATACTTACTGGGAAAGATGCTGCTGATTACGTACCTGTATTTAAATCCCTGCCTCACTCGGGCCAATAGGAAGCAAAGAAGGATAGTGTTGCAGGTTCTCATTGGCCCACATAACGCAGGAGATCTAAACGCTATTTTGTTTCCCATGGAGGGGATGCTACCGGCGGCACCTTCCCAATGGGGCTCTTAGAGAAAGGTGTTTGGGGGAGATGATAAAAAGAAACAGAGCACGGGGAACTGCTCCTTTAACTTCACCAACGTGCGAACATAATGATGAAATCCGTAGACCGTTTGTTTTGGAATTACAGTCATTCTTTGAGAAAACCTTTTATCTCATTTTTTGAGATATTCTTTTTTTTTTTATTGACTTTTCAAGGAAAGGGAATTATAGAAAATAAGAAATTAAAGGGGAGCGAGCGGGGAAGGGAGTAATCACCACATATCTAGATAATGTACAGAGGTCATACGAAAAACAGACATTATAAAATACAGATTACTATTAATCTGCCATATACTATAGTTTTCGGAGCCTGTCTGGTAACAGTTTTGACAGCTATTCAAGCTGACAAACAATGAGGCGATTGCTTATGTTGGTCGTATTAAGACTTAAATTTAAACTTCTCTACTCATGCCTCCAGGGGTTGCAAACTAGTGTGAAAGCAGTGATACAGCTCTGAACCTGAAGGGATTTAACAGACTCATTTTCCACATCAGAGCTATGATCTCTGGACTACATCCATTTTTCCATGCCTGGTCTGGTGGCATATCACTCCTTATTTACGGCCAGTTTGGAAGGACTTTTGTGGTCTTGGTGCAAAGAGCAGCGTGTGCAGAGTCTGATTTGCCAAGGGCACCAGCTGGATTGACCAGGCCACAAAAGCAGAGTCTTTGTCCAAACCAACTCGTTATACTTTAACAACCGTAATACTTAACAATTTTGGAGTACAGTATGTTCCGAGGCCTGTCGTTCACTAATGAACCCCACCTGATTTGTATGTATTAGCCCAACTAGAATTGGACTTAATCTGTTAACCAGAATTATGCTGTATATCTATATCTCTATTTAGCAATGAAAATGGTCGATAACTACCAACTAACACGTTATTGGGTCTTTACCTCCTTTATGGATTATCATTATATTTGCCTTTGTCATTTGTTCCAAAATTTGCTTACACGCAAAAAAGGAGTTAAAAAAAAAATATATAACAGACATGGGGATAGAATTTTTATATATATCTTGTAATAGATATTCGACGGGCCATGCCGGTTAGGGGTCTTTACTAATTTCAGGTTCTTCATGACTTCCAACAATTCTAAAATAGCTATTTTTGAATTAAGAACAATTGGGTCCATCTTGGACTGTTTTGAGTTTGGGTAATTTGCGATCCTTCAAATATAGGTTAATCGAATCAGGGTTACGCGCTCTACCACACTTCTCCATTGTACAATTTAGAATAGAATTAATGGAATTCCTTTGCCTGATTATAAGTAATCTCCCCATTTTTTGTAGCCTGATTGCTGAGATCTGTGTTTTGGATCTGACCCCCCTGAGTTTGTCAGCTAGGAATCAGTCTGATTTCTTACCCTTACCGTAATAAATGTGTCTAATCCATTTAAGGAGTTTTCTAATATCTTCTCTTGCTTGCACTAACTTTTTGTAAATTTTCGTAGAGGTAATGACTTCTGTTTCTGTTCTAGCGTCAAGGTTTTATTCGTTAGTTTTCGGTATGTGATTTTTAGTCTTTCTTAAGAGAAGCTATTGATATATGTAATTCTTGATTGTTGCCTTACGCGCCTCCCAGAGCATAGCAGGAAAGTTCACTGCACCTTTATTTATATTAAAATAGTCTAAGAACTCTCCAACAGGTTTATCAATTTCTGGATGGTTTAGCAAGGAGTCATTAAGCCTCCATTAATACGATCTTAGTCGAGTGAATGGAGGCCTAACAATTATATCTATAGGGCATGTTATACTCTAGGTCCTATAGAAGCTCTGGAAACTCCTTCCAGTATAGTAGGAGTTACTAGGATATGGTCTATCCTCGAGTAACTATTATGTGGGGGCGAACAACGTATAGTTTAATTGGCCCTTATTTCTTAAGCGCCACACATAAACCAGAGATAATTCCTTAATTACATTGCTAAAATCTTTGCTCATGTTGATTAACATAGCAAAGCATGATTGAAATGGTGGGTTTGATTTATCTAGATCAGGGCCTTGGACCACGCTTCCAATAACCAAATTACGCAAAGGACAAATCTGTGATAAATTCTAAGGTTGCCTTGAAAAAAATCAGCCTGTCCATGATTAGCGACATACAAATATACCAAAGTAATATTTATACCTGATGCCCCAGCATGCCATTTCATTTTTAGGGTGGTGGTAGCAAGTTTTGTTTTTTTGTGATGAAATGTCGATCTGTGCAACATTATGATATTTTTCTGTTACGTGATGTCTCTCGTGAGTTATTTTTGCAATTTGATGAAAAGCTTAAACAGAATAGTGTCTAACTTTTGAGTTGGACAAATGTTAAATATTAATGGTTTGGATTTAAAGGGACTTAATGGCAAATCTATTTATTTTGCGAGAAAACTGCAACTGCAACAAATACCCTGTTGGAGTCTAGCGGTCAACAATTCAAATCCACCCTCTGGAATACCGGTGGGAAAACTCTGCTGTGTTAAGGGGAACTGTTCAGATCCCATGGTATTTGAGGGTAGAATTACGGAGATGCATAAGAGTTTTCCGGTTAGAGGATACTTGAAGCAGCTAATCGTACACCTATCCAAGGATTGAGAGTTGCTTTTGGAGTCTAAAGTTTAAAAACCATAGAATAATGAGATTAAATTAGTCTTGGCATGGGGGGGCGTGCCGATGACGTCATCCAAGACGGAGGGCTAAGAGGAGAGCTCCAGAGACCCGCATGAATAAAACTAATTTAAACTAGATTTACCCCGAAAATTCAGGCACCAAAAGATACAGGACAGACCCCCAAACACGCAGGGATGTCCCAGAAACCGAAAAATCAGTCGGGACCAGGAGTTGCAAAGTTTTTCACCCCGTCAAAGCAGAGCACTGAGGCCGCCGCCAGAAAACAAGATGGCGCCTCCCCGCCCGGCGCACGAGGCACTAGGCCGGCAACAATAATGCAAGAGCACTCACCCGGTATAATGACTGCAGAGCAGGGGATCACAAAGGCTTACCTGGAGGAAATCCACAGCAAATTGTACAGATCCCTGCAGTCTGACCTGAGAGAGGCGGTTGACGAACTAAAACGAGACATAACAGGGCTCACCAAGCGGACCGCATCCCTGGAGGCCAGGCTAGAAGAGGCCCTCACTCACCAGAAGGAGGCGGATGAGGAAATCACCCGACTGGGAGCGGAGGTGAACGCACTTAAAGATGGTCTCGAGGACCAAGAAAACCGGGACCGCCGCCAGAACATCAGACTGCGCGGGGTCCCGGAGGAGGTCCTCCCTAATCAGATCCGGGGATACCTCAAAGAATTCTTTACTACCGTCTGTGAAGGCCTGGACGAGAGAGAGCTTGAAATTGATAGAGCTCATCGCGCGCTAGGCCCGAGGTCTGAGGACCCCAACAGAAGAAGGGATGTGATCATCCGTCTTCATAACTACACGGCCAAAGAAAAAATTATGACCGCATGCCGCGAGAAAGACCCCATTCAATACCAGGGGGAGGACATCCAAGTTTACACAGACCTGTCCAAAAAGACCGTGGATAGACGCAAAGGATTACGCCCCTTAACTTTACTTTTGCGAGAAAAGGGAATAAAATACAAATGGGGGTTTCCCTTCAAATTGACAATCCACCACAAGGGAAAATTTTATACTATTAGATATCCCGAAGACATGACCCCACTGGTCCAAGCCCTTGGACTAACCCCCCCTGCCTCCTGGGAAAACGAAGATCGCCACCCCCCGAACCAGGAACCTGAAGATCCCCCGGTCCGAGCATCGGTAAGACTCGCGGGACAACGCCACACAAACATGAAGTAGCGGCCCCTGTGAAGCGCGGCACCGCTCCCTTTCAGCTCCTGATGACATCCCCCCTGTGACAAAGGGGAAAAAAGCCCAGAGGTACTCACCCGAGACGGAAGCAACCGCAACACGGATCGACCGACGACCACTGGATACTGACACAGGAGATCAGCAGGAACCTCGCGAGACTACGTCCCTTCCCGCCTGTGACCGGAGCGCCATCCGTTCCCCCCCGGAGTGAGGGGAGGGGAGCCGTCGGGCCCTCCGCCCGCCATTTTCCGATCCAACTATAACCAGGCAAGGACCGGGCCACAGACCAGCCGTGCAACCTGTGGTCCTGATGGCGACGCGATCTTTACCGGCGAGAACACTAATCCCTGAGGACTTCAGAACGAGGGTTGTTCACCGAACGGGTCTGTAACCCAGTTTAGTTTAAAGGCCTAGTTGGACATAGGATGGTTGCCCAAATTAAAGTTAAAAGGCCGTTAGGTTAGAAATTTAGTTAACTATTGTTACTGCTACCCTTTGTGTGAAAGTTAATCGATAAATCAATCCCCTTGTTAAAACTACCCATCCCGCATTCCCCCCCCCCCTTTTTATCCCCACCCCGGTTAATATAAGCTATATATCATATTCTAAAGGATGACGCCGCGTGCCCCCCCCCCGCTCCCCATACCTCTACCCCAACCCTTCCTCTCTTGCCTCAACTCATTTCCCCCCAAAAAAAAAAAAAAAAAAAAAATAGGCTCATCTATCTGAAGCCCCAAAGTAAGATTGCTGTAGAGAGAGTAGTGGTAAGAAGTGTAATAATAATATGCACCAGAGTTTAGAAGTTATATATATACTCCCTCCATACCCCCCCCTATCTCTTCCACTCCCCCATGCCTTCCCCCCCCCCACGCTTACCCCCCCTACCCATACCTCCCCCCCTCCAATCCTCACGGGCCCCCCCCCCCCTTTTTTTTTTTTTTTTATTATTATTTTTATTTACCCCCGCCCTCCCCCTCCTCCCCCTCCTCCCCCCCACCCCATCCCCCTCTACCTCCCTCCCAATGGTATAAAGATTGTAAAGATTGTAAGATCTGGAGAGAAACTGCCCCCCCAATCAAAAGGTGGGAATATCCCTATGTGAAACAATAGTAAACATGTGTACTGCTATGCTAAATGTCGATCAAAGGGGTTATACTCATGATACTTATAGCCCATTGATGTAAAGACCGTCGTGCTGACACGATACACTGCAGAGGAGCACACATTGCAGAAAGTCTATGCATATGTACCCCCCTTGGCCCCCCCTCTCCCCCCACCCCCCCCCCCACCCCCCCCATCCCTCCCATCCCACCCCCCCCATCCCTCCCATCCCTAATCACCCCCCCAGCCCAAGCCCCCCCCAGTCCCTCCCATCCCCCCGCTCCCCCTTACTCTCCCACCCCCCCCCCTCCACCCCACCCCATCCCATCTCCCTCCCAAAAGTGGAAATAACCCGGCGTGAAACAATAGTAAATACGTGGAATGCAATGCTAAATGTCAATTGAAAAGGTCATACCCATGAACTCTACAGCCCACTGAGATAGAGGTAGTCATGTTGCTGTTCTATACCACAGAGGAATACAATGCAGAAAGTATGTACTAGACAAATGAGCCATGTATATGTACCCCCTCTCCCCCCCCCTACCTCCTACCCCCTCCCCGCCCCCCTCCTTCCCCACCCCCACTCCCCCCCTTCCGCCCCCCCCACCCCCTTTCCCCCCCTACTCCCCCCCCTCCCTGCCCCCTCTACCCCCCTCCCCTCCTAGCTCCCTACCCCTAACTAGAATGATGGAAGTCTCTGGAGAGGCACTGACCCATGACTCACAGGTACCCATGGTAATATGCAACATAGCAGAAAATGTACATAATGCTAAAGAGATATGTTCGACTATTGCTACTTCTCTCTTGAGACCACGACAAAGGAAAATGCAAAGAGTCATAAATGTTGAATGTTCCCTCACTAAAGTAATAGGTAAATCAAGAATATATAAATGGGGCAACCAATTCCCAGGTAAACCCTATCAAAAAGAACACTCCCCCCCTCCCCCCTCCTGCCTACCCCCCCCTCTTCTGTCCCCCCCTCATAAACCCCCCTACCTAGTTTCAGATCTACCCAGGAGATCAACTCACACCCGCTGAGGATAGCTACATTCCCTAGGATAGGCATTAGGGATAAAAGTAAAATCCCACTAACTCAGGCCAACCCACACTAAACAAGACATCCACCCGAACATAAGGGGTCTAATTAGGACCTACCAGAAGAAATCAAGCATAAAGGGCCAAGGCATATCCCTGCCTCTAACCCCTGATGACTGCTTCCCCCCCCCTACCCCCACCCACCCCCCAAACTTGCCCTATCCACCCACTATCCCCTCCCAGCTAATAGAGGATTCTCAAACTAAAGAAGGGTAAAGCGAGCCAGATATTGATCACTGTGCCCGCACTACACCAAGACTCCCATTGTATAAATTCCACCCCCGCGTCCCCCCTCTCTTCACAGAGAAAATGAAGGGAAAAAGCGGGTAAAATATGAAACCATAGGGTCTCTACCTCGCCCACTCCGGACGGTTACCGTCACCGGACCCACCCCCCAAGGGTCCTTTACCCGACAAACCGACTACCCGTTAGATCGGTCTTGTTCCATTAAGACCAGAACAAGGTCTACTTTCATCTCTTACTGTTACCTGCTGACACTTTCCCAGCAGGCCCCCTCCCCCCTCTCACACCCTCCCCCCCCGGTCAACTAAGGCCCACAAAAGACAAGAATACCATCTAACTGAACACCCAGCTACTGACCCTTGTGAGAAGAGACAGGAGTTAATAAAAAAAAAAAAAAAAAAAAAAACTTCACATAGACAAGGGAGACAATGGCTAAGCAAGGACCAATTAAACTAGTGTCTCTTAATGTAAAGGGACTACAGAATAATAGGAAAAGAAGGCTAGCCCTTCAAGAATTAAAAAAGCTCAATGGTGATATTGTCTTTCTCCAGGAGACGCATTTTACTGCGCAGGAGCCGCCCAAAACTTTCCAAAATGCATACCCTACGAGTTACTACTCATCATTCAGTAGTAAAAAACGGGGAGTAGCCATTTTGATCAGGCAAGGCACCCCCTTCAATTTAACAAAAGTCACAGCGGACCCAGAGGGTAGATTTGTAGTGGTGTATGGCTCTCTGGCAGGATCCGCGATCGCCCTGATCAACCTCTATGCCCCCAATGAGAATCAGCCAATCTTCCTCAGAAAAGTACTAGAGGAGATTGATCCGGAATATTTGTCCTCCCTGATAATAGGAGGAGATCTAAATATGGTCCTCAACCCAGCAGAGGACAAATCAACCACACCGGGACGTCCGCATCCGCCCCAAGCAATAAGATTGGGAAAAAGTTTTAGGGACATTATAAAGGAATTCTCACTAGTAGATATTTGGAGAGCACAACACCAGGGTCAAAGAGATTATACTTTCTACTCGGCCCCTCACCAGACCTATTCCCGTATTGACTGTTTCCTTGCTACCAAGAATGTTCTAGAAGCAACAACCAACACAGATATTGGCCCAATCACATGGTCAGATCACGCCCCAATTTCTCTAAACCTCACGGCCCCATTCGTAAAAACATTCACATATAACTGGAGACTAAATGACTCTCTCTTAAACAATAAAGAGATAGAAAGAGAGATCAAAAGAGCCCTAAAGAATTATTTCAGACTAAACCTAGGGTCGGTGGACTCCCCAGCTACCCTGTGGGAAGCCCACAAAGCGACCATTAGGGGCCAACTTATCTCGATAGCATCATATAGGAAGAAAGCCAAAGTAAAACTGACCAAAGAGCTTACTGACAAAATTATACAACTAGAGCAGCAACACAAACTGAACCCGTCCAGGAGAATTTACAAATCACTGACAGCTGCCAGAGTTAAACTAAAGGATATACAACTAGAAAATGTAGAAAAAGCTCTAAAATGGACGGGCCAGAGGTATTACGACAAAGGGAACAAAGCCGATAGACTTCTTGCTAGCAGGTTAAGAGGCATACAAAAAAGATCACAGATCACAGCGATCAAGAATAGGTCTGGTGAGATAGTCTATAATGAGAAAAAAATAGCGGAGGAATTTACCAAATTCTACACCAAATTATACAATCTGAGATCCAACTCCGCTATTCCAAAGTCAACTGCAGAAACATCAATAATAAATTACCTTTCTGATTGTAACCTCCCCTCCCTGACAGAGGAGGAGAATGAAAGGTTAAATGGTAAAATAACAGTGGATGAACTGTCAGCTGCGGTAAAAGCATCCAAATCCTCCAAAGCGCCGGGACCTGACGGCTATACAAATTCCTACTACAAGAAGTTCCTACCTATACTGACACCCCACCTTCTAAATCTATTTAACTCCTTCATGGAGGGAAACCCAATACCAAACTCTATGTCCTCAGCTAACTTAGCAATAATCCACAAAGAGGGGAAGGACCCGACCCAGTGTGGAAGTTATAGGCCCATATCTCTTTTGAACAATGATCTAAAACTGTACAGTAAAATTCTCGCGAACAGGCTAAACCCCATATTACCCAGACTTATCCATTCAGACCAAGTTGGATTTGTCACAGGACGCCAAGCAGCGGATAACACGCGTAAAATAATAAACATAGTTGACCATGCCCACATGTCCAAAACAAGGGCAATGCTACTGAGTCTAGATGCAGAGAAGGCATTCGATAGGATAGACTGGTTATTCCTAGATAAGGCCTTGGAAAAATTTGGCTTCAAAGATAAGTTCCTGGAAGGAGTCCGGGCTCTCTACCAGAACCCTTCCGCCACGGTCAAACTCCCAGGTGGAACGGGCGAGAGATTTCAAATTAAAAATGGCACAAGGCAGGGTTGTCCCTTATCTCCTCTTCTTTTTGCTCTCACGATCGAACCACTTGCGACCAAAATTCGAAACAATATAAATATACAGGGTATCAATATAGGTGAAACAAATTTTAAAATATCCCTATTCGCCGACGATATCATTCTGACCCTGACCAGACCCCAAACTTCTCTTCCGAACCTTCAAAGAGAACTATTGGACTTTGGTAAAGTGTCTGGGTACAAAATAAACAGTGGAAAATCGGAGGCCTTAAATATTAGCCTACTGGATGAGGAAGTGAAACTACTCAAACTGAATTTCAATTACCGGTGGTGTCCTTCATATATTAAATACCTGGGAGTAAATATATCAAGACACTACAGAGCTCTATACCAAGATAACTACCCAGCGCTTTGGGTTACAATTAAGAAAGATTTGGAACAGTGGCAAGGTTACCAGATATCATGGATTGGGAGAATGGTCTCCGTTAAGATGAATATTCTCCCTAGACTTTTATACTATTTTCAGACACTCCCGGTCCATGTGCCTGGCACTGATCTAAAGAGCATACAAAACAGGATGTTTAATTTCATTTGGCAGGGCAAAAGGCCCAGAGTAGCAAGATCGGTCTTGTTGGCGCCAAGAGGAAAGGGGGGTATGGCCGTCCCAGATATACACAAATACTATATAGCAGCACAATTGAAACAAGCTGTTATGTGGAATGCCGACCCAGCCAAACACTGCTGGATCGATATTGAATCTAAATATGCCAGAATGCCTTCTCTGCAGGCCTGCCTATGGAGTTTAGATAAAGGAGAAAGGCAGATGCACAACCTAAAATTACAAGCGTCCCTGTTTACATGGGAAATATGGTCAAAACACAAGACCAGACTCGGACTGTGCTCAGCTAACCCACAACTCACGCCCCTATCCAACAACCCAAAATTCCCCCCGGGATGCGGATCTAAGCTATACGACCGATTGAAAGAGGGGGGGATCGGGACGATCGCGGACCTTCTGAGCCTAGACACGTTCCTGAGTTACCAAGAAGTTAAAGCCAAATACAAAATCAGGGAATTGGACACATTCAAATACCTACAAATTCGACACTTTGCCCAAAAGATATGCCAGTCCCCAGAATTCCCCTCCCTCACAAAATTTGAACGACTGTGTCAAGCGAACACATACCAAAGGGGATTAATTTCCGATATATATACTATTATAGAAAACTCAACGGTCACCCAAGACCACGACTACATGCTCAAATGGGCGGCAGACTTGAACATTACAGTAGAAAGGGAGATTTGGGAGGAAATTTGGCAGGCAGCCTCAGGAACGTCCCTATGCACCGTTACAAAGGAGAATATCTATAAAATTCTCTACCACTGGTACCTCACCCCAGCGAGGTTGAACCAGATCTACCCCCTGGCGTCAGATTTGTGTTGGAGAGGCTGCGGTCATAGAGGGGACATGGCCCACATCTGGTGGTCCTGTCCGGAAATTGTTAAGTACTGGGCAAAGGTCCAAAATTTGATAAAAGAGGTCACAGACCTAGAATTACCTATAGAACCGCTGACCTTCCTACTTGCAAGGCCAATACCAGGTATTGTCCGGACAACTGGGAAATTAATCTCCCATATCTTAACTGCGGCTAGATGCGAGATAGCGGCCTCCTGGAAGAGACAAACCACACCATCCAAAATGTCCATTAAAAAAAGGGTCAATGGAGTGATGGTAATGGAGAAGTTGACGGCCATGCTAAGGCAAAAGCTTATCGCCTTCGATACGATATGGGAACCCTGGTGGCTCCTCAACAGATGAAGGCCCTGGTAGGTCGAAAATATGTACAGAAACAAACTAGTCTCCTCTGAACCCCAATGTCAGCCCACTAAGACCAAGGGCCACAGATTTAGGGCCCCCAGGATGTGAACTCCCAACCCTCCCTAACTCCCTACTCCCTCCCCCCCGGCCCCTCTGTCCTCACTCTCAGAGGACCCCTTTTCTGGGACACCCAAGGTTGCCCCTTCTTTACCCCAGAAAAAGTTAAAATGTTTACGTATTAGGCAAAGTATTGAAACTGTAAATCACATGTTGTATCAGTGCCTAATAAAACAATTTGGAAAAAAAAAAAATTAGTCTTGGCATATTGTAAACAATAGGAGATAATACAATGTATTACCAGCAAGTACTGGCCCATTTTGAAAGCAGATAATTTGAATGCAATACTAAATAGACTTATTATGATCCGTACGAGTACTACAAAACTTTAAGATATCTTCGTACATAGTCACTTTGAGCCAACTACAATGCCGAGAGATATAAGGACTAGAACAACAGGTTTCTTTAAATGCGGTTGCTGCAGTCTTCAAAAGCATGCTATTCGGTCAAATATTTGTTATGGCCACAACAGGTACAAAAATTTCTAAAGTCATTTTTTTTTATAACTGCTTAAGTGAGGGGGTGGTTTACCTTCTGAACTTCATCTGCAAAAAATTATTATGTATTCTCGAGAAGTCTATAAAAGTATTAAGAATACATCAGGGATTACTTAAGAGATGATGTCCAACTGAAGAGCCTACGTCTAAACATATTTAGAGGCACATAATTCAGATAGGACTAGAAACTTAGCTATCTAGCTATTGATGAGGTTCAACTGGGTATCAGTGGTGGCATTTTGACCAACAAAAAAAACCCTGCAACAAATGGAGATGTGGTGAATTTATAATATTGGAACTAAGTCACAGTTGAACTTAAATGTGGATTATTCTTTTCCGTGTTTGTTTGTAAAGTCTACACATATTCCTTTGTTTTAGCTCCGCCCACTGACGCTCTCAAATGCACCTTCTTGAGAGGGTAGAACTGCTGCGATATGTCTCCACGCTAGCCCAGAAAGCGCATGTTAAGGACAAAGCCAGTGTTGGACACAGCATGTCTGACTGGGACACTTCTGCTTTATACCCCTACACTTTTTGCACAGTATTTAACACTTTACAAAGGCTGCACATTAAATTGACATTGCATTTTGGTATTATTTGGAGGTGATTTTGTTTGTGACTATATATCTTTGCATATAATTGTTTCTGTGAATATATTGTTGCACCAGTATATGGGGTTCCATAATATTTTGCTCCATACTGTTTAAAAAAAAAAATGTTTTTATGGATTTGTAAAGTTATGGGTTAACTTTACAGATCGGCAATAATGAAATGTGGATTTTCATAACGATTGGGAGTGCTAAAAAATGGTACATTTTCCTTTTCCCTTGTTGCTTCTATTTTCCGCTAAAGTACTCTCAGATTGTGAGACTTCTGATCTCTTATTACAGTACGTCTGAGCGGCAATAATTTATTTTGTGATTTAATAACGTAATATTTAAATAATTGTAGTTATATTTCATTGTATTTATTTTCAGAACTCAATTTACATACTGTATATAAAAACGATGACTGAGCCACAGCCACTAAATCCTAGTTAACTTTGGCTCCTACAGTATGTTTTAGAAGCATTAACCAGATCCTTATACAGTACTTGAAAGCAAAGACTCTGCAGGGAAGGAGTGATTCACCAATTGCAAGAGAAGAGTAACAATGACAATGTGATGTGCAATCTTGTTCTTTGCACAATGAAAATGCTTGGATGAATGGGGTAAAAAGTTAGATGCATAAGGCTAATGCCCCGCTGCATGCGCCAGCACGGCCGCCATGCTTGCCGGAGGCACGTGCAGTTCACTGCACCGCGATCTGTGGCGAATTTTTTCTGGTGCGGGGGGCGTGGCCAAAACAGTGGGGGGTGTGGCCATGACATGAGGGGGCGGTGCCATCTTTCAGCCCTTCGCACACACAGGCACTCGCACACACAGGCACACAGGCACTCGCACACACACACAGGGGGGGTGAATCGGAGTACAGGGGAATCGGAAGGGGGATCGGAGCAGGGGGGGAAATCTGAGCAGAGGGGGTGATCGGAGCAGGGGGGGGAGAATCGGAGCAGAGAGGGGAATCGGATTGGCTGCCTTGCGTGTCACGTGACGCGGCACTCGCCGAAACCACAAGCTCCTTGTAGCTCCGGCTGGCTGACGCGTCACAGCACGCAGTCAGCCACAACGGAAGGAGCCAGCAGGGACCTCCAGACTGGAGGCAGGCAGTTGGTGGACCGCGGCCGCGTGGGCCGCCGGCCGCAGCGGGACCAAAGCCTAAGGAAGTGTCCTGTAAGTAAAATTAGGGATGTACTTTAACAGGAGACCCCTGGCTCAGATATTGTAGAGAAAACAAATTTGAGTGCTAGGATTGCTGCTTTTTAATTATTTTTTTAATAATGCGTCAACCTCCCTTATGTTGCGTGTCTAGAAAAAGCGACCACATTTATTACCGGGTTCTCTCAGGCTTGCAAAAGGCTCTATACTGGTCAGTTGCTGAGAAGCAGTGTCTAAAAAATGATACAGAAATATGGATAAACTGACTAAGTACTGTAATCTTGTACAGGCAGCAATAAGTCCCAACAAGAGGAACTAACCAAGTACGGTATGAATACTTTCCACTATAAATGACTGAGGCAGGGGGAGATTGAGAAACTTTCCTGACAGATTATGTGCAACGCTATATAAAAAATGTGCGAAACACAATACTATTTTGAGAGGAACATAGTAAATCAATTCCCTCGTAAACCTACTCTGCACTATGTTTCTATTGTATTTTTTTGTGAAAGTAGTTTAATCAACAAGCAGCAAAAATCATCATTTCTATAAAGGGTAACATCCACCATTTAAAGTACTCCCCAAAATCCAAGAAATTAAAGCAGAAAGGGGAGAACCAATTTGGAAAGCATAAACATTTGCCACCAGATAAGGGTGTTTACACAAAACATGTGTTTTTGAAGGTTCCTCTTCATTTGGGATTGAAGATTAAGGAACAAATGGGTTAAAACAATAGATGCCCCATAAACTTTTCTTTCCAGTTTGGGGACAATAAGGTTATACTGAAGGGTTTTAGACAGAAATCAAGACACAATAATATAACATGGGGTGAAAAGCAGGGCACACACTATAAACAGGATATAGAATGGTTACCCAGTATAAGCAATATTTTGAATGAAAATCTGCTTGACTAGAATATTGTGGTGTTTATCTGCGGGTGAATACGTAGTCTGACGTAGCTTCCCCACGTTCTCTGGAGAATTAACAAGTAAATATAGTTAAAATGCATATTTTAGCAGTGTTTCTGTACTCACCCAAAGCTGTCTCATAGGAATTTGGAAAGCTTTTATCAACTCTTTGCCGCATGAAGGCCCAGCTGTTGTTCTCAAACTTGCACTCTATGATTTTGTTGTCATATTGTTTTAAATCCTTTGTCACCTGTTCAAAGAGGAATCAAGATTAATTTTAAGGAGACCTATTTTTATTAATGTATTCTCACTTTAATAAAAGAGGATTACAAATAAACCAGTTCTATTCTTAAACGCATCAGTAACATAACAGAAGAGACACAGACGCGACCTCAGTCACCTCAAGCATGGAAAATATTAAGTAAACAAGGCTTGTTTTAAAATCTCATTATCATGTAGATCTGGGATTGCATGTTCATTTCTTAAATTGACCTAAATAAAAACGTAGACCAAAATTTACAAGTACCATTTACAAACGACATGTTAGTTTCAAGAATTTCTTACAAATGTGTCTGATATTATGCTAGTAAAATACACATATGGACTGTTGCTTTAACAAGAAAACTCTCAGCATTCAGATCATTTGGGTCATTGTTGGTTTTTCCATTGTGTTCATAGTCCCAAAATAGCAGTAAATTATGTGGCTGTTCTGACTGCAGAAATTAATCAGTATTATTAACCAACTATGTACTTCCCTAGCCAATCATGAGAGAACAAACCTTCCAGAGGAAAAGCCAGAATCTGCCAGTGCACTGACCCATATGCATCTTCCTGTTACAAAACTGCTGATCATAGCCTTTAACAACCGCATATTCCAGCAATTATTTCAAGAAAAAAAAGTAAAAGATGTTGTACATTACGCATCTGTTCTGTGTATGCACTTAGCACAGTACAATGAATTAAATTGTTCCTGAGGTTTCTGGTCTAGTTTATTCTAGTTTCAGAAGCATAACATCTTCGACATAAAACCTTCTCGTTGGACTGTGCCGATATCTCCTGATGATAACGTTGCGTCACCAAGTGTTTTGCTTGGTACAGTGGTGTGTGACACAGCATATAATGTTGTGTTTCACGTTTAATGAGCCGTTAATGCCATCCTCTGAAGTGTATAAGTGGCAGCGAAAGCCCTTTCTTCCTCTTCCTATCTCCTAACAAGGACTCATAACAATCAACATTTTAGGGGATTAATATTTAATCGATATTGGCCTTGCATGTTTTTCATACAGTATGCACAAGCAACTTAACAAAAAAATAATGACCTAGAGTATAGATTTGTAAATCACTTGGGATGAATTGAGGAAAGTAACCTGAAATACAGTAGTTAGGAAACTAATTTAAAATGCCTCCTGTAATAAAAATGGTGGGGAATATGAAGTATTTTAATCAATCTGGTATTTCAGGGGTTGGTTAGAAATATTTGTGCTGATTTACAAAGAGGGTTTAATTAGGGGGGTGGGGAGTATCACAGATGGCCTACTAAAAGGGAAATGTGTCGTTTAGGGGGCTGGGGTCAAAAGCCTGGGCTGTCAGCCTCAAAGAGAACTGCAACATTCTTGGATTATCACTTGTGCATCCCAGAGAGAGGTGACAAACAGGTCACCACTTAGTTGGAGGACTTTATTAAAAATAAGGATAATCATGTGATGACACCCATTCTGAATAATAACAGGTACATATTTGGAATTGTTGGAATAAGATGACTCAAATCATACCACACGCTTCATGATTAACGGGTGCAAAAGACAGATAACTGATTCTCCTGTGAAAATAGACGTTAAGCAGTCAAATTTTAGATGCAGGCGTGCATGTGGAAAACACTGACGCAACCTTGAAGATGACGTCCAAGTATTCGGGAAATTAAGTTATGGGTCGTTCATATATTTACAGGCATACCTCGGTTTAAGGACACTCACTTTAAATACACTCGCGAGTAAGGACATATCGCCCAATAGGCAAACGGCAGCTCGCGCATGCGCCTGTCAGCACGTCCTGAACATCAATACCGGCTCCCTATCTGTACCGAAGCTGTGCACAAGTGGGGAGACTATAGAGCCTGTTACAAATGTGTTATTTACATCAGTTATACACGTATATGATGATTGCACTACAGTACATGCATCGATAAGTGGAAAAAAGGTAGTGCTTCACTTTAAGTACATTTTTACTTTACATACATGCTCTGGACCCATTGCGTACGTTAATGCAGGGTATGTCTGTACACAAGTATTGGAGAAACTCCACAACAGTGCATCTAGATATATGGCAGGCATATGGTATTGAACATTGCTTTTGGTTTGAATTGGCTGTATTGAAATATAAGTGCAAATGAGACTTCCACGTGTCCGTTCATGTGAGGAAAAATTCCTGCAGAGTAAGTATCTACGTGCTGGGTGTAAAAATTGAGACAGCTGTAGCAGGATTTTCTATGCTCCGTAAGGCATATATCTTCTAAGGGAAAAGAGGACACTGGAAAACGAGAGCAATGGCTTCACCCGCTACTAAGCACTTCCTATGTCAATGAATGTCCAAATTGCCTAGAAAAAGACCCACGGCTCACACCTCCATATAGTTACATAGTAGATAAGGTTGAAAAAAGACGTACGTCCATCAAGTTCAACCTATGCTACATTTAGACAACAGATACTGTACTTTATCCTATTTCTATACTTACTTATTGATCCAGAGGAAGGCAAACAAAAAACCCCAGTCATATCATCCAATGATTATCGTTTTATTTTAAGAAACTGTTCTGCATTTATTGTAACTATATGCTCTTGTAATCATTTGTTTTGTAATCTAAGCACTGTCTTTTTGTATATTAGAGCCACAGTGGTTAATATTAACTAATTGAAAGTACCTTGCACAGGAGAAAGGTGAGCTGTGTAGAGCAACTGTGTGTATTAATCCTAAATCACGTGTTCACTTGTGTGCTGTTCGTGACAGATGGTATATGGGGATGGAGTGAGGGGAGATATTGTTCATTTGAGGGACCTTTGCGAAGGTGAAAAGTGAGCCAGCTAAAGAGCTGTGCATTAACCTTTTTTCCATATGCTGGTCACGTGCTCACAAGCGTGCCATATGTGACACTTCCTTTAATTATTAGCAGAAAAAAAAAACAAAATCAGATTCTTTACTACGTTTTATCAAATGAATTGAATGATTGGGTTTAATTGTGATGGGAATAAAACTAAAATGTATTACATCTTGAAATCTTCTCTTTTACTTGTCTTGAAAAGCATTAGATAGATGATTAAAATGTCAAATGAAAACAGTGGAATTAACAATTCTGAAAATGTATTTGTTCAAACCTCCAAATCCTCTGGGGGGAGGGGGCTAGAGGTAAAAATGGAAAGAGGGCATCTCTCTTAGGAACAGTAGTTGTATTCTGTTTGCCTCAGGAGCACCTGATGGCATGGCTAAAACAAAGCAGATGCTTCAGTAACTTTTGTTATGTTACTGTCTACAGCTTTAGAAAGTAACTACACATTTATGTAAAAAAAATAATAATTCTGCATTGCTTGGGCAGTATGCAGAGGTGTTTTCTGCATGAAGTAATCAAAGCAAGCGATACTGAAGATATCCCAGTTACGATTTATTTTTTGGGGGATACTGTATGTACATACGCATGTACAGTAGCAGATTAGAACCACTTATTGGTTTGCAATGATTTGCTGACCCTTTAGGTAGCAAAAAGGTTTACTCTGAGACGCAAGATCTCCATATGCAAAAAAATATGTAGACTAAACAAACACCTAATTCACATTTGCATTTTTAATCATAAATGTCAGATGCCTGGTATAGTTATTCATCTAAAGAACAGCTCTTTTAATTGTGTTACTGTTTTTCCTAGATTAATTACCTTTCCTCAAGATTGCGACTTGACTAATAGATTGAACTCTGGTGCAGTCTCATGTACTGAATTCTCATGTAGCCCCCTTTCCCATGTGTCAGGGCGACTATGTGTGCTGCTAATACCTGCGCGGGAAACAGAAGGCCTGATCCTCCGCCACAGGGAGCCTGGGGTGTGTATATCAATATCTACTAACAGTGCCTCCACATGGGAAGGATCCTCGCACAGTAGGATAGCCCTTCCCAAGACAATATGCCCAGTAATACACACACAAAGTATGGGTAACAGTATTTACTTCAAGGTACGAAACAATAACCATGAACACAACAAACTATATATATACAGTATAGCTTATACCGACCCGCGGTGTAGTCCCACAGTACTTGGGTGCAGGGCACCAGTGTCCAGGCCCTGAAGGTCTATCCCGCCATCAAGTGTGAGACAGCACTGCCCCACGATGTGTTGGTGCACTTGTGGAAAATACCTGCCTGGATCTCCAGCCCCAGGGGTCGCTGAGTAAGGCCAAGTAAACGTTCAGTCTGTTCCAACGAAGATACGCCTCCACGTGGGGTAGCCTCCAGCCAGACAACCCCACCTTTAGATAGTCTCTGAGATGATGGCCTGGTCTGGTCCCAGATGCAGACCACACACCGCGTGCGTCCATCACCGGTACAAGGGTACTAGCTATGGGGAGCGTCCCTATCTGAAGGGCCTTCCCTATAGCACCACAAGCTAGAGATGGTCGGGGCCTAGCTGGGACCTGAAGGGGAATACTCTGGCCTAATCCAGCGGAGCACTTCTCCCTGGACCTTACCTATTCCCTTGCTGTTCTGCTTCCGACTGGCATGGTCTCCTGAGTGTTCCAAATATATCTTCTTAACAGCCAGAGAACCCTGCAGCCATATTGGCTCCTGCCGTGCATGTGGTATGCAGCCCCTGAGGCTGCTGGGACGCGCCCACAGTGCAGCCGTTCCCCTCCCGCAGCAAGGTAAGGGGCCCAGGAGGACCTGGCTACACTCATTAAGCAAAAGTTCTGCACGGTCTGCAATGGTTAAAAAATATATATAATTATAAGAAAACTGTGTGTTATTTCAGCTGTGTTTTATCAACAAATTGATGGAGAACTTTGCAGTTACTTTAAATTTTAAGATCATGTTATTAGAAATAAGCACTTTGTTAATTAATACAATTCTAAGACATAAAAAAATAAAAATCAGTATACAGTAGGCTTCCAAAGTCTAATGACAATCTAGGATGTCAGAACAATGTACTGTAGGTGCTAAATAGTAATTTGTAGATTTCACAGGTGGGGATGGTATTGGCAAATGCATCACAGAACTTGGTAATATGAGGGATAAGCATTAAAGTGAAAACTTTAGCATAAAGGACCACTTTTACAGTAGAAGAAATAAGCACAAATACTGCAATCACATGGTCTGGTGCACACAGTTGCTTAATGCATGAACATTTCAGTCACCACTCAGACCTTTATCAACATACTTACTAAAACATGTCAATGTGACATGTCATTCGCCAGTACCAGTTTATGTTTTCCTGATATTGGTTGTTGTGACACCGACTTATCTTTGCAACCTATATGAACATATATACTTGTTGGTAATATTTTTGTTTACTTGGATGAATAGATTAGTAATAGAACAAGTCGAACCTGAGAAAGATATATCTCCCAAAATTGTGTTTTACTAGAATATATTTTGTTAGTACTGATCTTATTGACACAGTCACGATCACCGGCAAGACTAAAACAGCTTCCACAATACTGCTGATGAAAGTGAAAATCTAGACCCAGGGCATTAGCATTAGTAGTAAAATGGAAACTACACATCGGCCAAGTTGCCTGGCAACTTTTAAATATGTGTATTTATGCTTCATGTATAACATTTTCCTTAGCACATTTTATAAAGAACAGGAAAATAAATAAGATGTCTGTAAGGAGAATGGAGTTTGTCTTGTTTCTGATGGCCTAGCCATGTATGGGGTTAACTTTTGGTGTGTAATTGGTTAGGTTTAAATGCTTAGTGTGCTGCAATAGTAAATACAGTATCTTGTTTTGTCATGTCTCAAACAGTGTACAGGCATACCCCGCATTAACATACGCAATGGGACCGGAGCATGTATGTAAAGCGAAAATGTACTTAAAGTGAAGCACTACCTTTTCCCACTTATCGATGCATGTACTGTACTGCAATCATTATATACGTGCATAACTGATGTAAATAACGCATTTGTAACAGGCTCTATAGTCTCCCCGCTTGCGCACAGCTTCGGTACAGGTAGGGAGCCGGTATTGCTGTTCAGGATGTGATGACAGGCGCATGCGTGAGCTGCCGTTTGCCTATTGGGCGATATGTACTTACTCGCGAGTGTACTTAAAGTGAGTGTACTTAAAGCGGGGTATGCCTGTAGTTCCTTTTTTTCAAGCTTCAGCACATTTCCTCCTTTTCTTCAACTTCCGCTCAGAAAATGTTTCCTCTTTTACAGTGTGCGTTAGTCAAGTTGCTGGCACTCAAATAGCTATTGTTCTAGTGAGTGTGTTCTTTTCGCTAGGGGTAGCCCCCCTGTTGCCTGAGAAGGGTATATACGCTTTGTCTTGGGAACGACGGAGCAGGACTTCGCACTGGATAGAATTGATACTGAAGTGTTCTATGCTGGGAGTACATGATCGCAGAAAAACAACTCTAATTACCGGGGATCTGAAGAGAGATGTGTAAACTGGGTGTGGTATCCTGACTGCCGTGAACTGCATATAACCGTTGAGTATTAATGAGTATTAATAAACAATATTTGACTAACAATTGGTGTGGGTGTGTCCATGTGTATCCGGTGGTGAGATCGACAATCCGAACAAGTATTTTGAATAAGTATTCCTTGTCAGTACATTTGGCATAGTCGGCAGGTAAGCAATCCCTGTCAGTACAATGTCTAAAAGACTTCAGATAAATAGAGTTTAACCCACTACTTCTCCTGCTCTGTGAACACTCTTCCATTTCTGGAAGACGTGCGGAAATACAGAATGTAAAACAAAGTAGTGGGAGGCGGTCATGGTTTTGGATTCTGAATTTTGGAGAAAATAACACTTCCCACGGGTCATTTTTCCTTGGTGCCAACCATGTATTTCAATATGGTTTGTAATGTCAATCATAGCAACAGGACCTTTACCTTTACATATGTTCTTGAATCCGATACGCATTCAAGTCTCATCACTCTAGGCTCTTTACAGTATCTTTCATAGTAACTTCTGGATTAATCACTAAAGTTGTATGCCTAACATCTGTCTCTACTGTAATGCTTATATGAATTTAAGATATCAATAGACTGAAATGCCAATTTACAATTACACCCACTTTTATCAAAACCCAAGAGTATCACATAGCCAGTAGTGCCAGCCAACACACCAAACGGAGCTTTCGATTTTAACAACTCTCCCAAATATGGTACTCTTGTGGCTCTATGCAAAGAAATAACAAACAAGCTTCTACTTTGGCCTGCTTGTATGCATCTCTAACTTGGAAATACTCCCAGTATTTAAATACTTTCACATTCAGCAGATTTGCCAAGTCCTATCAATTAAGTGAGAAAATTGGAGATTAAAAAAAGCAAGACAAGTGTTAGAAAATCAAAGCATTTAACACTTTTGCTGCTAAAAAGGGTCTTCAATATAGCATTCTGCAATGTATTCTTGGTCTCTTTTGCAGAAAAGATTGTTCTCTCAGCAAGCAGACTTTGTCCTCACTGCAACATGTTCAAATGAAATGCAGATTTGTCTCTGTAAGTTTAGCACTGGTGACTGTGCATACAACTAAGTAAGCCACTGGGAGACAAACTGACACTTCGATAATGTCTGAAACTTCCATTTATTTGCATAACCTTGCTAAAATATTCTGCAAATATATTAATTGGCCATGCAACGATATCCTGATATGTTTTAACCTATAGTACGGAAAGACCAGGATTTTGTTACATGTACAAAATTAATTTATATTTTCATAGATCTCGATCCTTTACTTGATGGCTTCTCATAACATTGCAGCATATACAAAGTACACGTATACCATTAAAGCAGTGCTCACACTAAATGTCAAAAAAGACATACAGGCATACCTCGGTTTAAGGACGCTCACTTTAAGTACACTCGCGAGTAAGGACATATCGCCCAATAGACAAACAGCAGCTCGCGCACGCGCCTGTCAGCACGTCCTGAACAGCGATACGGCTCCCTACCTGTACCGAAGCTGTGCGCAAGCGTGGAGACTATAGAGCCTGTTACAAATGCGTTATTTACATCAGTTATGCACGTATATGACGATTGCAGTACAGTATATGCATCGATAAGTGGGGAAAAGGGAGTGCTTCACTTTAAGTACATTTTCGCTTTACATACATGCTCTGGTCCCATCGCGTACGTTAATGCGGGGTATGCCTGTACATGTACAGTAAGCCCTTTTAAAAATATCAATGGGCAAGGACACCAAAAAAAAAAAACAATTTGAATGCCGTTACCACTTGAAAAAGGCCGAAACACTAGGGGCGTGGCTAAGACACCGAGCGGAGCGGTCGCACGCCAGCTCAGCTCCTACGGAAAAGAGCCAACAACACCGCTCAAAACCCGCAAAAGTGCCACTAAATACACACAGACCCCGAGGGCAAGTCCTACACACGGGACCCCGGACCTGCAGGCGTATCCGGAGACTCCCCATCGACGGATAGCCACCCGCGAGTTCAACTACCTACAGGGCACCAAAGATGGCTGACGGCCGTGAGTAGCCCTGCAGCTTTGAGGACGGCTGCACATCCCGGAGCAATAGGCAGACACAGGCGGGAGCGAGCACCATAGGCAGAAGACCGGAGAGTCCCTGACATCGCAGGAGGCGGCCGCCGGTGGCGGGTAAGAGCTTGGGACACACTGACCAAGCGCGTGACCGACGGCGCTGTAGAAAAGGTCCCCCACCGTTGGAGACCGAGAGGAGGTAAGACAGGGAGGAGGCACCTGATGGCAGAGCAGCTGGGAACTGCCGATTGAGAGCCCTAATTCTGATATTGCCGGGAGAGTCGCCTGAGCACAGGAGAGGTAGTCACTTTATCACAGCTCATTGTGGTGAGGCTAGCTAGAGGCACGAACTTGCCCCTCTCCCCCCCCCCCCCACTGAGTTTAACTGCGCTGGATCACCGGGTGGTGGACCCAGACGTGGCGGAGCCCTCCCTTCCCCCTCCCAATAATTTTTTTTTTTTAAATAAAGACTCAGCTGCCTGCCAGAACAGAGAAACAAAATCATTCAGTGTGCTCCCACTTTCCAGGATCGCAGCTGATGGCCCTTGTGTTACAGTAGGGATCAAGCTGACTTAGATACCGGAACTGAGCAGCCAGGCCCTGTGGGTATACCCACCCAAGCAACGTTATTCTTGTACAAAATATCTGCATAGGACAGACACAAGCTCACACAGAATATTGCCACACCTTAAAAAGAAAGAAGCGCCAGCTCCGTGATGTAATAGAGAAAATAAATTAGATTTATTGAGAGGTAGAGTGGTCAATTGGACCTATGATCTCAGGTGAGATTAAAAAGCATACAATTAAAACATATGGTTGAAAAATGTAGCAGTGAACAAGCAGTGTGAGGTATAGGATCAGAGGCAGGAGAGTGGTGCATCAATGGTTAATGAAGCAAACAGCGAGGGTAAGTCATCCTTGAGAAAGTCACTACGTGTGACAAAACATGTTGGAGCGGCGTGACGCAGTGACGCAGTGTGAGGAGGTGGAGCATTGATCGTGGGCTTGATACTAGGAAGCAGCCGCGTTTTCAACACAGCGTATCCACTCAAGACCTCTAGCTCTGACTGAGGTCTGATACGTGGAAGCTTACACTAACACAGAAGGGATTTTATCTTCAGCGTGCCAGGAGGCATTACTATCCCACAGCGGAACCGGACAACACGTGTAAGGAACCAGTTGCGTGTCCAACAAGGTCTGCGGTCAGTACACCATATTCAATATCTGAGAAGGGATATTCTCTATTGGTGATATTTGAACTCTGACTGCTTGTGCCACAGAGCTGTTCATGGACTGTATCTGGCATAGATGACGTACCCTCAATGTTTGCTTCATTAATCATTGATGCCCCACTGTCCTGCCTCTGATCCTATACCTCACACTGCTTGTTCACTGCTACATTTTTCAAGCATATGTTTTAATTGTATGCTTTTTAATCTCACCTGAGAGCATAGGTCCAATTCACCACTCTACCTCTCAATACATCTAATTTATTTTCTCTATTACATCACGGAGCTGGCACTTCTTTCTTTTTGTTTTTTTTTGTTACATATATATATATACTGCACCGACACACTTTATTCGAGCAAATACCCGGTATGTACCTGGCAGATACCTGGAATGCGCCACTCCTCACCTCTGACAAGCCCCGTTGCATTTGCCTTCCCAGCCTGGGTTCATGCCTGGCTGATGGGCGGCTTATCTGTTAAATGATAATGATTAGGATTTAATAGGCTGCAATGCTTCGCGTGTCTACCAGATGGCATAAATTCATGAATTGTAATGCAGTATATATATATATACTGTGCAGTATTGCAGCCAGCGGGAATAAAATGCTTCAATCCCTGCTTGGAAAATAACTCAATGCACTCGGGCAGAAAACAGTCACAAACCTCAATACACCCGGGTATACCCGAATTCGTGGGACTAGCCAAGCTCGAATAAAGTGTGTCGCCAGTGTATATGTTTTAGCATTAGTAAGACTGTTCCAGAGGCAACGACGACAGACGCATATAACAACTACTGTGTAACTGAGTTGAATCGATAATTGTAAAAGCCAAAAGAAAGTCAGAATGCAAGTACCACAATGCATCCCATGCATACACACCCTTTTCTTAGACTCTGCATGTCCCAAAATCCCCCAAGAACAGAGTCAAAGGCCCAAGTTAATAGAGGGCCCTACCCCACACCAAGTTAATGTTCCCCAAGGTTATTTTTGTTTTTCCCCAATTGTTTCCCCACCCCATCCTACTTGGAATCTACTCGCACACACTCAGTTTTTTATAGCCAAGAAACAAGGAAAGATATGTCTCACAGAACAAGGAAACCTCCAGAAAGATCTTAACTTTAAAAGACTAGTTCCATAGAATTCTCCTATGAGTCACTCCCAACAGAGGTATGGCTAGCCGCTTAAAAGTAATTACTCAGAATGTTAAGGGTCTTAACTCACCTATGAAAAGGAGGCTTATGTTCAGGGATTTTAAAGCTAAACAAGGGGATATATATATGATCCAAGAAACTCATCTCAATAGAGATGATATAACTAGACTAAAAGACAAGAATTTTCCCCAAATCTACAACTCCCAACGACAAACAAAAAGGCAGGAGTCACTATTTTGATAAAAACCAGTGTTCCCTTTGCTATTGAAAAAATAAAAAAAAAAGACAAGAAAGGAAGAATGCTAGTCATATCCAGCAAATTAAGAACAGCAGAACTAACCATAGCAAGTCTATACGCCCCAATGACGATCCAAAAACTTTTATCAAAGAAGCATTTGACGCGATTAGCCAAAATATGAAAGGTTACCTAATAATCGGAGGCGATTTTAACACAGTTATAGACAGCAATAAAGACAAGGCGAGACCCACGGGTAGAGAAGGCCATTCAAATCTGGAAAATACTAGAGCCCTTAAATACAATATAACAATGAGCGGCCTGGTAGACACATGGAGACTGATGAACCCCACAACTAAGGGGTACTCATTCTACTCGGCCCCACACAAACAATATACACGTATTGACTATATTTTTATATCTAGAGTCCTGGTTGGTCGTACTGTATAGTGAAAGCAGAGATGGATAATATTACCTGGTCGGATCATGCTCCGGTGCTATTAACACTAAGGGATCTACACCAAAGACCAGCTGGAGCATGGTGGCGTATGAACGGCCTTCTGCTCAGGATACCGGAGTCTAAAAATGCTATTGGGCCTGCTGTACGAGACTATTTCTCACTAAACGATAATGGGCAAGTAGGAGACAACACCCTATGGGCAGCGCACAAAGCCACCCTAAGAGGTAAAATAATAAGTATCGCCTCACACAGAAAAAGAGAGAAAAACAAGAAGATAAATAATCTTAATGACAGTATTAGAGAAAGTGGGGAGAGCTTTCAACAAGACCCAACAGATGTAGTAAGAGCAAAAATAGACAAAGACAGAACAGAACGTAAAAAATATATTGATAGAAGACACCGAGAAAGCTATGCGCTGGGCAAATCAGATTTTCTATGAGAAAGGCAGCAAAGCAGATAAATATTTAGCTGCTAAACTTTGAAATAAAACAGCCAACCTCAATATTTATAGTATAAAGACTAATCAGGACGAGTTGACATATAACCCCACTAAAATCAACATAGAGTTTGTGACATACTACAGTAGTCTTTATAATCTGGTGAAATCTGACCAAATAAATGCAGACCTGGAGACAAAACTAGATAACTATATAGGAGCAACAAAATTATCTAAACTAGACGAATCAGAGGCCGACTATCTAGGAACCCCAATAACAGCAGAGTAAGTGTCTGTAACTATCAAATCCCTTAAAAATGCCACGGCTCCAGGCCCGGACGAGTTTTCCAACCTTAATTTTAAAAAGTTTCAGACTATATTGAAACCAAATCTTGTCAGGTGGTTTAATAAAATTTTGGAAGGCAAAGCTTTACCGAATGACTGACTAGAAGCCTCAATTATTATAATACCAAAAGAATGGAAATAACCTACACTATGCCCTAGCTACAGACCTATCTCCCTGATAAATACATATATTAAATTGTTCGCAAAAATGTTGGCGACTAGACTGAACAAGGTATTAAACATTTTGGTCCACCCAGACCAAGAAGGTTTTACACCAGAGCGACAAGCATCAGACTATATTCGCAGGATTATTAATATTATACATAACAGCAATACGAATCAACGCCCAATACTGATACTGGGATGGGATGCAGAAAAAACATTCAACAGGATGGCTTGGCTTTTTATGTTTAGGGTGCTCAGAGAGGTAGGACTGCACAAAAAATGTATTAATGGTATTAAAGCACTATACTCCAGCCCAACGGCCACGGTATGCACCTCAGGTTATATATAGGCCCCATTTAAAATCTCCAACAGCACCAGACAGGGATGCCCGCTGTCCCACTTGCTATTTGCTCTATGCATAGAGGCATTGGCTTTAAGAATAAGAGCAAACCCAGAAATACAAGGTGTCCCTATAGAAAAACAAAGCATACAAAGTATCCCTTTTCACGGATGATATTTTACTCTCTCTGACCATCCCAATATTATCCCTAAACAGTCTGTTTGATACAATAGATGAATTCGGCAACCTTTCAAATTTTAAAGTCAACCATACCAAGTCAGAGGCTATAAGCCTATATATACACATAGAAACAGAGAACGAACTGAAAAAGATATTCCCTATTAAGTGGAAGACAGATAAGATATTTGGGAGTGGTTGTCACAAAGTCCTATGGAGACACTTACAGCGCCAACTACCCAAACCTTATCAAAATTTTGAAGAAAGATTTAAAGAGCTGGTCGGGACATCAGATTTCCTGGTCAGGTAGAATCACCTCAGTTAAAATGAATTTACTGCCAAGAATACTGTACCTATTCCAAGTATTACCTGTGTCTTTCCCAGCATATGTTATCAGGGACCTGGAGAGAGAGATAGACAAATTTATCTGGAACGGCAGGAAACCCAGAATCAAGAAAAAGTTAATGGTGTTCCCTCTGATCCAGGGAGGCCTGGGGCAGCCACATCTAGGCCAATATTACGAAGCAGCTAGGTTGAGTTCATTAATCTACTGTGTGGATGAAACCTCCTATGGTGCTGAGTGAAGAATGGACTTCTCTTGCAACAGATCTTTTCTTCTCTTCGTCCCTGAAGAGACCCATTAATAGGAGTTTCGAAACGCGTAGGAGAGGTTTTTGGCAACTCAGGGACACCGTAGCTTTGGAATCCAGGCGGTGACGTCATCGGAGGAGACGATCGGGCGAACTCGGGCAGCAAGTGATCAACGAGCCCACGAGCATTGAAGCCGGTCCCCCCGCATTAATTGACGGATGCACCCCACAGCGAGCGGTGTCTTCTGGAGGAAAAGACCCTAAACCCTTGCACATGTCCTACTCATGTCCGGTGAGTAGGATTTCAATTTTACCATGGCGGAGCAGCACATCTTCCTTAGCACAAGCGCTTGGAAGTTTTATATCTTATCTGATTAATCTATTAATTGTTTAAATGTCATATATGTCCTAATTGTCATGTTTTAATAAATGCTCTTGATTTGTACACACTAGTATATCCCTGGGTAATACACTATTGCAGTGTTTTTTGCCTTTTTTTGTCTTCCTTTTCTGAGGTTTTTTCAGCTCAAAGAAAAGATCTGTTGCAAGAGAATCAAAGTCCATTCTTCACTCAGCGCCATAGGAGGTTTCATCCACACAGACTTTATATCTGGTTGGGAGATACCAGATCAACCTCTCAGGCTGCTCAAGGACTACCTTAACAATTCTGTATCACAGGTTCAATTAATATTGTATATTGTATATTGTTTACACTAGCGCTATTTACACTTATTTTTCCATCACCTCATTAATCTACTGGTCTGCTTCCCCTGATACAAAACCATGGGTAGGTAGATATAGGGAGGTCGGAGGCCCGGACCAAGGATATGCCGTCCTTACTGTGGTTGAAGAAGGAAAATAGGCCAATGCATTATAAGGACCACCCAGTCCTGTCACACTCCCTATGTATTTGGGATAAAAACTGTAAACACAAGCAGATCTCGTCTATTCCCTCGCCTCTGACACTGATCAGATTTAACCCTGAGTTCCCCCCAACATACCACTCAAATGTCTTTAAGAGCTGGGATGAAAAAGGGCTATCCTCTATTGGTGATATGCAAAAAGGAGGCTTAAGTAATTCCTAGAAATAAGAGACGAATATGGTATTCCAAATACGCAAATATTCCAGTATATGCAGCTCAAACACTTTGTCTCCCTGATACAACCAGACAATACCTGGATTAGACCCCTTACCAGCTTCGAGAGTTTGTTCCAACTAGGTGAATATCACAAAGAGACGATTGCACAATTCAATCAGGTTCTTATACGTCAATACAGGGGGCAAACAAGCAAAAATATTTCAGACTGGGAAAGAGATATAGGTAAACCCCTAGAAGACGAAGACTGGCTTAATTAGAGTATATATATCAAATGCTCCTGCCACATGCAAGGGAGTAATGTACATCAGGACAGCTGGCACCTTAATATAATCTAGTCATTAAGGATTAGAAGACTAACAAAAGGGGTTACATGGCTGGAGCTGACTTGGGATATGGAAACTGTGCTTTTATTAAAGCCAATAGAGTGTCTGGAGAGGAAAGTAGATTATTTAATAATATAAATTCTGTCAGCAGCTAAGGCAATGATTGCAAAATAATGGAAAAAGAACACCCCCCCCTCCCCTATCACTGCAGTTGTGCACAAAATGAAACTTATAATGACAATGGAGAGACTCACGGTCTAATCTATGATATGATACAATAGTTTCATGACAACCTGGAACCCTTGGGAGACATACTGTATGCATGGCAAAACCCAATTCGATTTATTCGACAATTTAGAACTGATCATTATCTGTATTGTCGGTATCGTTACGAACATGGATGTAAGTATACTGTATGTATAACTGACTGTGTGCTATCTGCGTTGAGACCAATGTAGATGCAACTCCGCCCCCCCCCCACCCACCTAATGTTTTACTTTCTGTATCACCCCCCCTCATTTTATGTTTTGAAAAAATAAAACACAAGTTGGAAGAAAAAGGCCGAAACGTTGATTCATTGGCTAAATAAATTAATTTTATTTAAACTCCGTAGTGACCTGTTTCTCTTCCCTTCTTCCATCTGAATATATACACATATATTTGCTTGATATAAAACGAGTTAAAGAAAACTAGCAGATTTAGAAAAACTATGCAGGTATACCATGGTCCAAAGCTAAATAGATAAGAACGGAGTCTAAATGTAGTTGGAAAACAGGCCGGAAAGTTGAGAAGTCATCATGTCATAAAAACTGATCTATATATTTAGTGAAAAGACAAAGCCAAGAATCAGCCATGCTCATAAAATTATAATTGGGATAAATAACAGAATCAGAGAATATGCTATCGGTGAAATATTATATATTGAAATGGCAGTTGCAATTGAGAAAAACAAGTACATACATGGACTTATCCAGATATAAGTGTGTAATTCTGTGTGTATTGAATTCAGAATTACTTGGAACTTGTGCTGACTAATTCTTCATTCATAACTTGCTGATGCCTATAAAGAATGATGTTGTGATGCTGAACTTGTCCTGCTGTCTTGACCTAATGCTAATGCCACCTGGGAAATCTCACCTTTGCTACAGTTAAGAGATGCAAACTGCATGAGTATATACTTGAAATTCTAAATCATTAAAATAACACTATGGAAAATGAATGAATTATTACAATCAACAATTAGGCTACATTGATGCTTTCAATAGGAATCACAACTTGGAGAGCCAATAACATTTTCTTTTCAAAACAGTTAAAACCGAAAACAAAAAAATGTATTACATGAAAAACAATTTATGATCTGACAAAGATGGCAAAATAGTAATACAAAATAGAGTGGGCATACATTTATTTAAATTTGTATAAATATCCACCTTTTAAGACGATTACAAATATGCAGTATTCTGCTAAGAGACTGCGAATATGCTGATAATGTTAATTAATTATAAACACAAATATGATAAAAAGCACCAACGCAGAACAAAAAAAGATGGAGGAGGCCTGTGTTAGTTGGCTTATTTCCTAGAATTAGGTCCAGAATAGTCAGCAACTGTGTGGGTTGTTAATCATACTGCGTAAGGATGCATCATTTCACATTTCTAAAAATAACAAATGTTCTCCTTTGGAGCATGAACTGATTATTACACCTATAATGCTTATTAAGATACAAAATCACCGGCCAATAATTTTTTGGCCGTTTCATAAATTAAAGCCCGACTACTTGTTTTAGCTTGGCGAACTGAACATTTCTATGTAAATTAGTCTGAACCAACATTCAGCTATAGAGAGTAGTACAAGACATATGGGTCAGGTAATGACAGTTAATATTATCACTGCTTTAAGACAGAGGTAAAGTCATACAGTACGTTGCTCATGTACTGACTGATATATGCATTTAATACTCCTACACTTACTAACTGAATTACTCTATTTTAAAAATGCATAAACAAAATAAAAAAATATTAATGACTAGATTATATTAAGGTGCCAGCTGTCCTGATGTACATTACTTCCTTGAATGTGGCAGGAGCACTTGATATATGTACTCTAATTTAGCCTAATGATGTAAAAGAATAATCAACTATAGCCATATGATTAACTATTCCCATAAGACTGTAACTGAGCTCTGACTGTATCATAAACTATGAATCTGCAAGAGTAGTAGTTAAGCAGCAAAAGAACTTTAGCAAAGGGCTAATTGAAAGTTAATTGTTTGATTTCAGATGCAAATTGGGAGTTCATCCTTTTCTAACTTGTTAAAAAAAAATATAGCAAATGTATAGTTTAGAGCAGGGGTGCACAGTTTTTAACTTGCGCCCCCCCCCCCTGCCTACCTCCCGGCTCGCGCCCCCCTCTTCCTCGGCTCTGGCGTCAAATGACGTTACGGGTTATGTGACGCCACGTTGCCATGGCAACGTGACACCACCCCGCGGGGTCATTTGACGCCGGTTACTATAGCGATGTGTTGCCAAGATAAGGTAGGAGAAGCTACAGAGGCCTCGCGCGGTCCCCCCCCCACGGTATTTAATTTAATTGTCTTGGGGGAGAGCGCGTGACTTCTGCAGCCACCGCGCCCCCCTGGAAATTCTCCCGCCCCCCTTTACACATCCCTGATTTAGAGAGCACTATAAAGCAACCTGTCCTGTAACCACAAGTGTATCACTGCAATAGAAAGTAGTAAAACTCCTGATGCAGTGCCTGGACTCCTGTTCAGTCTGTTTTCTTTTAATTGCAGCAAATATTAACAACTGTTGGACAGTTGATACTATATACTGTATTTCCTTTTTCTTATAATTTTTCAGCTTTTGATCCATACGAACCAGAAAAAGTCTAAGGTAGCACTCCCACTGTGAAAAAAAAAATAGTGAACAGTGACAATAATAAATGTGAACATATTATTTTACATATAACAGTGAATGCCTCAATCCAATAGCTGGACAACTATAAAGTGACTGTACAATCCTAAATAGTGAACAATCCAATAGTGAATGTGATTTTATGAGAAACACAGCAGCTAAGAGTAGGCAAAATAAATCTTTCACTTAACGCTTGGGTAAGAAACAGTCTCCAATGTTTCTTGAGGTACGTGATGTATTCCAAAAAAGAAGAGGAGCAGGGGACAGCACAGAAAGAAGAGGAAACACAAAAGGACGCAATAGGGTAATATTGCAGGGATCATACAGTATGATGTGGAATCTATGCAATCTTCCAAAAGGTTATACTCACATTCTTAAAGAATAAATAAAGCACATCACAACCTGTGGCAAATAACAGGTGCATGGGCTGGTGGGTGCAGGTACAGAGGTACAGAGAAGATAAGAGACAAAATAGCGTAAACGGTATAAAATGATTTAATTACTGACTAAATCGACAGAATGCACACTTACATGATGTTCATTCTTTTGAGCATTAAAACAAATGCAATCAAACCGGGATCTCTCGGAAGCAGAATGAGTTGCGATCTCACGTATGTGATTGGCCATCTGAAGGCGTTGCTTCAGGTTATGGCCACCCAAAAACAAAGAACAGATCTCTCTTGGTCTTCTCTCAGCTTCTCACCCCCTGGGTAATGGGACTCAATGCGTTTCGCTGCGTGTCAGCATCCTCAGGAGTCGTATCTCCCCCTCACTCAAATTGATCTATTTATGCCTCCCTTAATTGGCTATAACATTCAATCAAATAATCAAAAACATAATATCAATTGTGATAACTTACTGTATATACAAAACTTGACCCAGCCTACATATAAAAATGATCATAAACAATCTCAGATAAGCCATGTTACACAACATTCTCCACCCCCCCTCCCCCCAGCCAATTTACAACTATACATTTAAAAAAAAAAAAGCATGCACAGGGTTAATGGAGAAGGATTGACTATACTTTGGTTATTCCGTGAAATCTGTGCTCTGGTATTACTTAATTATATTATAGTAGATCTTGCTCATATAACTACATAGAAAGTCTTCGCATCCAAGAGCTTTCGAGCTGGAAAACAAACCTTTCCACTTCATAAACAAACATGACACTTGGATGGTAAAAAGAGAACATATTTTTTTTTATTGAATTTCTCTAAAAGGTCAGTTTAAGCTCACTGCAACTTTGACATCTTAAACAGATTAAGTACAATGTGAATTATTAACTTTGTGACTTTGCTGCCAGACAAACTGTTGTGTCCACATTAAAAACGGAACATAAAGTGGCAAAGAAAAATACAACTTAATACAGACTCATAAGTACTATGTATTTAAGAGCAGTACAAATTCGAGATTCAAAATAGTATTGCTGAAATATCCTGTAAAGCATTGTGTTGTTGGACATCTTGGATCTAACCTTCAATTAGATATACTATTCAATTTAACCTTAAAGTCTAAAGATGTTTAACTTTAGAAAGGCAGATTTTAAAAAACTGAGGACTAATCTACAAGGAATACATTGGGAGGATGTTTTTTTGCAGGGAAAATGTGGAAGATAAATGGGCAGTCTTTAAAATACTGTATTGTTAGAAAAGCACACTTATCAGTGTATACACTTGGGTAATAAATATAAAACAAACAAGTCTAAACCAATGTGGCTAAATAAACAGGTAGGGGAGGAAATGGAAAAGGAGAGGCAGGTGTTTAGATTCTTAAAGTCAGAAGGAATGGCGGCAGAAAAAGGAAAAAGCAGAGGTATTAAACACATTCTTTGACTCTGTAAGAATCAATTGCCATAGCAGTGCCGCAGGAGGAAGCTACAACCTCTATATTAACGAACAATTGGTTAACTGTGGAAGAAGTTCATAGGCGGCTTGATAAAATTAAAGTAAACAAGGCACCTGGCCCTGATAGAATACATCCAAGGGTTCTCAAGGAGTTAAGTTCAGTAATAACCAAACCGTTACATTTAATATTCAAGTACTCCATTTCCACAGGCTCAGTACCACAAAAGATTGGCGTAAAGCATACGTGGTGCCTATACTGTATTTAAAAAAAGAGCGTTAGATCACAACCGGGCAATTACAGACCCGTAAGTCTGACATCAATAGTGGGGAAGCTACAGTACTTGAAGATTTAGTACAGGATAATATTCAGGAATATCTAAATGAAAACAACATTATTACTAATAGTCCGCATGGATTTATGAAGGATAGGTCATGCCAAAGAAACCTTATTAGTTTCTTTGAGGAGGAGAGTAGGAATTTAGACCAGGGTTGGATGAAAGGAGATTTCACCAGCAACAAGGGAAATGGTTCTTTACAGTAAGAACAGGTAAAATGCGGAATTCCTTACCCATGGAGACTGTGATGGCAGATACAATAAATAGCTTCAAAAAAGTTTGGTCATTTTTTTTTCTTCAGAAAGGAAAGGTATACAGAGATGCACCAAATAAGTAAACATGGGAGAGGGATGTTGACCAAGGGATTAATCTGATTGCCAATTCTTGGAGTCAGGAAGGAATTCATTTTTCCCCTTATGAGAGATCATTGGATGATATTTCACTGGGGGGTTTTGTTTGCCTTGCTCTGGATCAATATACTGTAAGTAGGGATCTGTTGTCTAAATTTGGCATAGGTTGAACTTGATGGATGTATGTCTTTTTTCAACCTCATCTACTATGTAACTATGTACTGTAACATACACCGATCTAGCAGATCTTAAAGGTTATTAATTAAAAATTACTTTTTGTGTTCACCCCTCCCTGCAATGAAATTAAAGGGTTCTTTACAGTAAGAGCAGTTAAAATATGGAATTCATTACCTATGGAGACTGTGATGGCAGATACGATATGTTCAAAAAAAAGGTTGGACATTTTTTTTTAGAAAGTAAAGGTATACAGGGATTTACCAAATAAGTAAACATGGGAAGAATGTTGATCCAGGGAGTAATCTGATTGCCAATTTTTGGAGTCAGGAAGGAATTTATTTTTCCTCTTATGAAATATCATTGGATGATATTTCAGTGGGGGTTTTCCTCTGGATCAATATACTGTAAGTACGGATCTAGGATAAAGTACACAAAATGTTGCATTGCCTCTATTTGGAAACAACCAGACGTGGTTCTGAACGCAGTTAAAAATTCAATCAAACTATAGTATGTTATGAGAAAAGGACTGCGTTCCTTAAATGACAAAATAAACATATTCCAGACAGTCTGGCAACCCGGGCTTTCCGCAGAAACTACCCTTAGCCATAGTGGAGTTGCTGACTCTTTATGCCCCAGGCCATGCAAAATGGAAGTACCGTAGTGGTACTTTGTCAGTGTTTCTTATTACATGATATACTAAATGTACTACTCCACTTTCAATGGGATCTCCTGTTTGACCAATAATTATCATAATTACTACTTCAACAAATACTTTAAGCATCTGATCAGAAACTTTCACTTTTGTGTCATTTATAATTTAATGTATAAGTTTTATTCCCCCGTCCCCTTATTTTTGCTTTTTGTATCCCCTTCATCCTAAAACCGCAATAAAAATTCTCAAAATAAAAAATAAATTGAAATAATAATAATAATTTAAAAAAAAGTAGTGGTCATCCTGGATCTGTAGATAAGAAAAGTGGTACTCCGGAGTTTGTAAATGAAATTTAAAAAAAAAGTATTGGCCCTCTGTACCCACTACTACCATCACAATTTGAACAGTGGGCTTGCAATTTTACTTTATTGTAACTCTAGCATACACTTTCCAGTGGGAGTGGACATATAAAAATAGTAGCTTGTTTGGCTGGAGAAATCATGACAATTCAACTACCGTAACTGTCTCAAAACCACTGTAGATACTAATAGGGAAAAAAGACTATGGGGAGGGAGTCTGAGATCAGCATGTAATATTACAATTCTACAAGGAGGAGTGCTTAGATATTGTGAGGCACAGTGCCAAGCTGTATACTTCATTACATTACTGCGATCTGATTAAGCCTGCTACAGTAACAACTAATAGGAGAATCACGAACCATGGTAGAGGTTTCTCTGCAGTTGGTTGTAAATAGACAGTAGGTAATGTGGAGCAGCAACTCTAATTCTGAGTGAGAACAGACTGATAATATTGGGCTGTGCTCTTTATGTAGAAGAAACATGAAAGAACAATGTTGATCTTTTGTGTTATGGCATGGGGCGATGAAATAAAAAATCTCCAGTGGAGACCAATACAGTATGTTGTGTGATGTTGCGAGTCACATACCACAAAATGCTGACAGAGCTACAATAAACAAATAAATATTCATATGGTGTCTTAAGTACTGTACCAACATTAAAGGCAGAATTCTCTTGGATATTTCTTTTTTGCCTACTAATAAATGAGATTACCACGAGTCCCGGGGTTGTATTATTTTTCAAAAACGAATAGCTTTAAAAATTGCCAAAAATAGCCGATTCTGTAAAATGTCTAATTTGGTCGCTGGAGTTCTCCTAGCGTACTAGAAGTACATTGGACTATTTTCATGTATCTGACTGCTAAATAATTAAGGACGTTGTACCAGGTTACCTTAAGCTCTGAAAGTAGTCATACCCAGATACTAAGGACTCCATGTTACTGTGCCTCTAAATCAAGCAGAATAATACAGGTACAATGATACTGATGCAAAGTGACAATGCAAAACCCCTAAATAAATAAAAAAAAGTTGCATTGCTGATTTTTTTTTTTTTTTTTTTAAATAAAAGGGCTTCATATTCTATTGTCACAAGACAGAATAAATACAACTCACTAAATAAAACACAGCAATTCCCGGAAGTGAAAGAGCAGCTGTTGCAAAGAGAAAACATAAGGTACAGTAAGGAGGCAGATGACCTGCGTGAGAAACTGAAGCGATATACTGTAGTTGAAGTATCCAGCAGAAAGAAAAAGGTAATTTAAAAAGGGAAAACAGTCCATTTGCAGGGGGAAGATGCCAGGAGGACACCAAAAAGCAAGTGCTTTATTTAAAAAAATAAACAAAAAACAAAAACACCTCAAGGTTGGCCTTCAGTCTTACAGTATAGCAAATTCCCATACTAAACATGCAAACTTATTCACTGAATATACTGTAGGATCGCTGAGGTAGAGATAGGAATTACAATATTTGCATTTATGTATTGTCCTTTTCTTTATATCCTTGATTTGCAAATGTTGTTTCTACTTTTGTGGAATTAAAAGATAATAATTCCTCCCAATGACTGAAGCCTTAGCTTTGTGGCAGATACAGTACAAGCTTTTGGAAAAGAAAACCTAATATCCAATGTTCTTGCACTTTATAGGAGTATAATAATATTTATTTAACGTATTTCTGTGTATCTTGAACATACATTTCGGCATTGTATTTGACGGTTTTATTATTTCATTTATAGAATAATATTATGTTGTCTGTATTTTATTTAAACAACAATATATATATATATATATATATATACATATATATATATATATATATATATATACATATACAGTGCTCGACAAACCCGGTCGCCAACTCGCCAGCTGCGATCGGATATTGGCTCGTGGCCAGTAACCTTTCCCCTGCTCTGCAAAAAAAAAAATCCCCTGTTCGGAAAAAAAAAAAAAAAAAAATTGAAAAAAAAAAAATCGTAGCTGATTGGCTGTGACGTGGGATGGAGTTGCCAGGACTTCAAACCGCTCTTTCTGCATGGGTAAGTAATGGGGGGGGGGTGGGGTTGAGTGCGTGCGTGCGTGCATGCGCGTCTGCTGCTGCTCCTCCTCCTCCTCATATCCTGCTGTATAATTCTGTCAGCTCCTATAATTTACAATTTACTGATCCGGTCATGGAGGAGTTTGGACAGATGCTTCAGGTGGGGGGAATTTAATGCACTATATACTGTATACACTGATACATCCTTCCCCCTCTCTCCGGTGCTCCCGCTGCCCGCGCGGGTCTCAACATACTGTAAAAGCCGGGGTGTTCCCCTCCCCTCCTCCCGGTGCTCCCGCTACCCGCACGGGTCACATACTGTAGTGGCCGGGGTGTTTCTCGCCCCCCCCCCCCCATCCTGTGTTCCCGCTGCCCGCGCGGGTCACATGCTGAAGTAACCGGGGTGTTTCTCGCCCCCCCCCCATCCTGTGTTCCCGCTGCCCGCGCGGGTCACATGCTGAAGTAACCGAGGTGTTTCTCTCCCCCCCCCCCCATCCTGTGTTCACGCTGCCCGCGCGGGTCACATGCTGAAGTAACCGGGGTGTTTCTCGCCCCCCCCCCCCCCCCATCCTGTGTTCACGCTGCCCGCGCGGGTCACATGCTGAAGTAACCGGGTTGTTTCTCTCCCTGCCCCCATCCTGTGTTCCCGCTGCCCGCGCGGGTCACATGTTGTAGTGGCCGGGGTGTTTCTCTCCCCCCCCTCCTGTGTTCCCGCTGCCCGCGCGGGTCTGAAGATACTGCAGTTGCCGGTGTTTCTCTCCCCTCGGTGCTCCCGCTGCTCGCGCGGGGCGGGAGGAAGTAGCGGGGTGTTTCCCCCTCCCTCTCTCTCTCTCCCCTCCGGCGCAGGTCCCTTCCTGTGTGTGTGTGTGTATGGGTATGAGAGAGAGATTGTGTGTGTGTGTGTGTGTGTGTGTGTGTATGAGAGAGAGATTGAGAGATTGTGTGTGTGTGTGTGTGTGTGTGTGTGTGTATGGGTATGAGAGAGAGATTGTGTGTGTGTGTGTGTGTGTATGGGAGAGAGAGATTGAGTGTGTGTGTGTGTGTGTGTGTGTGTGTGTGTGTGTGTATGGGTATGAGAGAGAGATTGTGTGTGTGTGTGTGTATGGGTATGAGAGAGAGATTGTGTGTGTGTGTGTGTGTGTGTGTGATTGAGTGTTTGTGTATGTGTATGGGAGAGAGAGAATGTGTGTGTGCAGGACACCAGAGGTAACCCCCCAGTCAGTCACCCCCCCCTCCACCAGTCAGTCACCCCCCACCCAGTCACCCCACCCAGTCACCCCACCCCCCCACACAGTCACCCAATCAGTCACCCCACCCCCCACTCAGTCAGTCAAAAGTCCCCCAGTCAGTCAGTGTCAGTCATACCACCCCCCCACCCAGTCACCCAGTCAGTCATCCCACCCCCTCACCCAGTCACCAAGTCAGTCATCCCACCCCCCCACCCAGTCACCAAGTCAGTCAAAAGTCCCCCAGTCAGTCAGTGTCAGTCATACCACCCCCCCACCCAGTCACCCAGTCAGTCATCCCACCCCCTCACCCAGTCACCAAGTCAGTCAAAAGTCACCCAGTCAGTCAAAGTCAGTCATCCCACCCCCCCCAGTCAGTCAGTTACCCCCCCAGGTCAGTCAGTTGCCTCCCCCCCGTCAATCAGTTACCCTCTGTCTCTCCCCCCCTCTCTGTCTCTCCCCCCTTTCTGTCTCTCCCCCCTCTCTCTCCCCCCTCTCTCTCTCCCCCCTCTCTCTCTCCCCCCTCTCTCTCTCTCCCCCCTCTCTGTCTCTCTCTCCCCCCTCTCTGTCTCTCTCTCCCCCCTCTCTGTCTCTCTCTCCCCCCTCTCTGTCTCTCTCGCCCCCCTCTCTGTCTCTCTCGCCCCCCTCTCTGTCTCTCTCCCCTCTCTGTCTCTCCCCTCTCTGTCTCTCTGTCTCTCCCCTCTCTGTCTCTCCCCTCTCTGTCTCTCTGTCTCTCCCCTCTCTGTCTCTCTGTCTCTCCCCTCTCTGTCTCTCCCCTCTCTGTCTCTCCCCTCTCTGTCTCTCTGTCTCTCTGTCTCTCCCCTCTCTGTCTCTCTGTCTCTCCCCTCTCTGTCTCTCGGTCTCTCCCCTCTCTGTCTCTCGGTCTCTCCCCTCTCGGTCTCTCCCCTCTCTGTCTCTCCCCTCTCTGTCTCTCCCCTCTCTGTCTCTCCCCTCTCTGTCTCTCCCCTCTCTGTCTCTCCCATCTCTGTCTCTCCCCTCTCTGTCTCTCCCATCTCTGTCTCTCTCCCTTCTCTGTCTCTCTCCCCTCTCTGTCTCTCCGTCTCTCTCCCCTCTGTCTCTCTCCCCTCCCTGTCTCTCTGTCTCTGTCTCACACTCTCGATCTGGATATCTTATTTACCCTGTATATCTTAACTGCCCTATACTACACCGAAATAACCTATACTGCTTACTTCCAGATCTGACTCAAGCTTCACCCGGGAGACATTGGAATCCCCCCCAACCCAGAAGACAGGTAAGGAACACCCCCCTCCAATGTATAACATTGCGGGAATGAGGGTATCTGGACATTGAGGGACTGCGGATCAGGTAAGATCCCAGGCGGGATTGCTGCTTTAAATATTGTGAAGCGGGGACGTCCAGATACTGGTTAAGGGGTTCAGGAAACTAGTCATTCACATCTGGCTTTTTTTTCTAGATCTGACATTTATTCACACAAATACACACACACATACTCAATCTCTCTCTCCCATACACACACACACACACACACACACACGTAACAAGGACCAATTGTAGTATAATGTAATACAATAAATAAACTTATGTTCTTACTAGGAATTTATTCAATTTATTTTATTTATGTATTTATGTATTTTTTTAAAAGCGGGGGCGGGACTAGGGGCGGGGTTGTGGGCGGGACTAGGGGCGGGGTTGGGGGCGGGACTAGGGGCGGGACTAGGTGGCGAGTAGATTTTTTGGTTCGGCGAGTAGATTTTTGGGTGATTTGTCAAGCACTGTACATATATATATATATATATATATATATATATATATATATATATATATAAAAGCTGTTGTACAGTAGACCCACTTACCAAAATGTATTGGAATTGTTATAAAGTGTAAACACTTAGTAGAAGCATCTCAGTAGAGAAAGTGTAATACTGCTACCAATGGTCATAGTATAATAGAAGATACAGCTGAACCCCATTATAACACGGTGCTTGGGGTCCACATAATGCGAATCACAAAAAAAATGGCCGCCGCGATCATGGGTTCCGTGTTTGCCAGGGGAGGAGAGCTGGGATAACTCTCCCAGCTGTCACAGACCCGGCGGCACCACCACGCAGTGTGTGTGTGTGTGTGTGTTCTCTATATAAAAACACACAATCACCCATTTTAATGCAGAAATGATAACAGTAAAAATCTAAACAGTGATGGTAAGAAATGGACACAAAAGTTATAGTGAGGACTGATGTTATTAACAAGGTCATTGGAGACAAAAAGGAATGCACTGAACATATTTTTTAATATATCATTTTCTTGTTAGACAAGACAATTTGTGGCTAACTGTACAAAGCAATACATTAGGCTAAAGTTGCTAGAAAAAATAAAGATCAAAAAGGTTTTCCTTTTTTCAGAACCAGCCACAGAAACTTGAACAAGACATTTAATTATGCTTTGACTAGTTACCAGATTTAACACAAATGTGCTTATTAATAAAAATAGCCGTTTTGAAAATTTTCATTATGAGCTTTGTTTTTAGCTCATTAAGCTCAAACTAACTTTACGTGATCCAATAGGTCTATCATTCAGTTCATTAACTGCAGCCAATGCCTCCTCATAATTTTCAAAACACACTATGGCAATACCTGCGGGCAACCCTCCTTCAGTAAACTTAATATCAACAGAATCTAGAATTACTCGATAGCTATAGAAAAATATCTAACATTTCTGCAGTAGTGGCAGTGAATGGCAAATTCTTCATATAGATTGCAGTTCCTCCACTCGACCTGCCGACAAAACTTTGGTGGATAGGTGCCACGTTATTGTACTCTATTATATTTCTGTCTCCCATTTCAAACCTCCCAAAAAGGCTCAACTTCTCCACCAAAACCCATATGAAAAGGGTTTATGACCTCCCCAGAACCATGTCTAAAGTCATCAGGCAATCCAAAAGAATGCCCAGAGGGTCCATGTGAACTTACAGGTTGTGGGTACTCCTATTAATAAGCAGGTGAACGACTTGGATGTTTGCTATTTGGAGTGTGTGTGTCCGTTAGCAATAAAGCATTGAATAGATTGAATGTAAAAAAAAAAAAAAAAGCCAACTACAGCTGACGTCATTCGCGCAACTCTGCTTCCGGGTCAGTTGCGGGAGTTGCAAGGTGGTTCCGGGGGAAAGAAAGGTAGGAGATGTTCTGAAATCAGGAGCCACGCTCAGACCGCGTTAAAACCGGATCGCACTATAACGGGGTTGAGCTGTACTTGCAATAGCTACACAAGTTTAAGCGTGAAACCCTAACTCTAGCAAAACTGCTTTTGTCAGAGGCTAGCAAAAGGCTCAGTTATTTTAGGAAGAAATTATGTTGACAGTGATTTGCGCCTCTAAAATGAGAAGCCAATATAATTTCTTAATGGCAACCAATATCATGTTTCTGCAAGTAAAGGTCAAATTAAATGTTAACACAGGGTTCTACAGTTATATTTTGAAGGCAGGATATCGTCCATTTATGTCTGGCAGCCTCTTTTTGTCCCTTAAACATTCTTAGAGGCTCAGTTTCTCAGTTAGCCTGTAGGAAAGGAGCTCCCGGAACAAAGGAGGTCCCCCGGCATCATGAGAAAATTTCCCGACATCAGGGCTATTTCCCCCACTTGCTTCATCACCTCTATGTGCAGCAGTAATGGGTACCACAAGCTACCTGCTTTCACTTTTAAGTAGTGATATTTTGATGACAATTTATGTGAAGTCTTTCTTCCCCACTATTGGATTCCTTTAGCAAATTCAGTCTATTTTTTCATCCGTTTCTGCGCACACAAAACTCAACAAACATTGCAATGGATTCTGAAATACTGAGTAATCCACGGGGCAGGTGAAACATACTGTAGTATACTTAAAAATGTGCTGCACTATATATTAAAATGCATTAAAAACATCCGACAATTGCTTAGAACTGAATAGTGTGTGAATAAGCGCACATCAAATTTAATTCCTTAACCACTGAGAAATGTAGTAGTTAAAATCGGACAGTGACAGAAGGCAAGGGTAATTTAGCCAAGGAAATATATTTCCACAATTAATTCATTTCCATGTGCTGGTCTGTCCACTGCATGTGTTTAATTTCTCCTATGGCTGCAGTGACCTTTGCCCTAGTCTCTTGTTACTGTGTAATGTACTAAGCTGTCATCTCAGCCTGTTGCCTTAGCAACCCCTTCTCCGACCCCTTCCATTATGGTATATTCCTGAATCCTTAGCCCTTGGAATAGCCCTGCCCGCTTTCCTGTTTATCAGACTGTTATTTCAGCCTCTTTCAAGCTTGATGGCCCTGTTTTTTTCACCTTCCCATAATTTATGTACCCCCAAAGTTCCTACTCATTTTTGTTTATGTTAAAGTTATCAGAAATCTATTTGCGTGAAGGAGACTAGTTTATCAGTCTGTCAAATCTCACTGAGCCCCAGGGAGCCTAGGACAGAACATGTGCACTTTACAAAGAAAATCTCCAAGTTACAGATAGCTACGTTGTCAACTGTATCATCATGTTGCATATCAGTAGTGTAATCAAATTAGATTGCACGCTCTTTAGGATATTGACTACTTTTGACTCTCATTCTCCCATATAATGAACAGTGTGTAACACAGAGGCTATACTGTACATTGATCGTCACATCTATAAATAGATAGCTTAGTGTTAATATATGCTGCTTAGACATGACATTCATAATGTGCACATGGTGTAATAACGTGAAGGAGAATAAGCAGAGAGGCTGTTACAGTAGCTGTAGATAACCATAGTTTAAATAAACGTACAGCAGGTAGTAGAGAGTTGAGAAAGGTGTACACAGATGTACATACACATTTTGTAGTCACCTATTTATTGATCATTAAAGTAATCTGAGTGATGGGACATATGAAAGTGGTTATGTACGGCTAACTTTCTAACCATTGCAGATTGTAATCTGCATTTCCCCCCTTTAATATTCAGATCACATTATTCCTTTTAATTGTTTATAACTTCTAGATTTTAAAAAATAATTTTAAAAAATTGATTACACTGCATCTGTAAATAACAAAATTGAATTTATTGGCACATCATGTCATTTTGCTCTGACATCAGCTATAGAACACAGCCATGATCAGAGCAACTTTGTATTCATTGAATTATTCTCTTCTCAATTAAATTAAAGCACATACAAATATATTTTATGCACACAGTGTAACACCTTAATCTGAAAGGTTATTTAATATGAATGAATAACCTTGTGTAATTAATTATTGAATTATGAACTGTTCTTGGAAACTTCTACAGAAAGTGTTACATAAGGGAGCAATTTCAGATGATTACAACTGCACTATTAATTAAAATGTGTGTCGTTTATGAAACAGGGGACCTTGATATCCTTAAAAGTAAGGTAGCAAAGAAGCAAAAATGTCACCCCCCCATCCCCAGCATCTGATAAAATGAGCTATTTCATACAAAGAAAGTTGACATACCTTAAGTTGGGAAAAAGGCCTTTCATAGCTTCCAACGTAAAGCAGACCAACATTCTGAGGAATAAGCCTAGGAGGAAAAAACAAAGGCACAAATAACATTATTATTTTCCTATACCACTCTAAAGGGGCCTGCAGCGATAAAAACACAATGCAATTTTCCTGTTCGCCATCTAATTTACAATTGCGAATTTAGAATCCAACCTGCAAGCTAAACAAAATATATACAGTAGGAGGCCTTTAAAAAAAAAAAAAACCTATTAAGAAACAGTCTACTTATGGTGGAACATCTACAATTTATATAACAAGTGAACTGGATTTATAGCCACATAACAAAACCTCTAGCAGCTCCACAATGAACCGTTTGAAAAAGAAAAAATAAATCTTGTTAAGGAAGCTTAAAGACGGCATAGAAAAAGAAGAAAGATGATAAAAAAATACTATTGAATGACCAGGAGTCTCTTCAATGCCAGAAGGCACTTCATTGCAATGGTTATAAAGTACATACGGGCTCAGTTTATGGGCAGTCGGCAATATCAATTTATGCTGATCTACCAAAAACCTAAGTTAGGCTGGTGCTCCTGTCTCTGAATGTCAATGCTTTGTATCAGCATTCACTACCATACTTAGCCTACAGTACCTCCAAGCTGCAGCAAGTACTGCAGATGAGATCATCAATCCAATGAAATGTAATTCCGTGTGGATAGCCAGTGGATAGATGAATCAGACAGCTGTTTCCTAAATGCGTAGCAATAAGGCAACACAACTACCTTCTTTAAGGTTGCAGTAACTTTTTTTTTATGGTACAATAGTTGTACCAAATGAAGGATATCTATGAGTTACCAGGATGAATTATGCAAAAAATCAAGCAGATACAGTATACTATAATGCATATTTGTTTAAACATCACTGGCTTACCTACTAGATATTGTTGATATTTGTTATAAGATGATGTTTATTTTTTTCTGGTTCTGTAACCGACCATACTGTAAATTGAACACATTAATCCCTACACTCTAGGTCATGGCCTTTTGCTCGTATTCGAGGCGGCGTTCGCGATCAGCGTACCGCAAGCTAAACTGAAGGGGAGGACCTTTTCTGTCAGGTCACTGGAACCAGGAAGTGATCACATGATCGCTAGTGCCAGAGGATCCGTAGCACAGAAAGGGTCATCAGTACACAATGTTACTGATCCCTGTTACTGTAACACAATGTTACTGATCCCTGACTGAGGCGTTGTGATGCACAATAGCTTTATAAACGTAAATATTAAGGAAATAGATACTAAAGATGTATAATCTGATGTGATCTGTCACTTTGGTTGACATACAAAAAGGCTCTTAATATTTAAACCACTTCTAGTTTCTGAACAGAGCATCACATTTTATTCATTATGATAAACGGGACAGTACAGGCATACCCCACATTAACGTACGCAATGGGACCGGAGCATGTATGTAAAGCGAAAATGTACTTAAAGTGAAGCACTACCTTTTTCCCACTTATCGATGCATGTACTGTACTGCAATCGTCATATACGTGCATAACTGATGTAAATAACGCATTTGTAACAGACTCTATATTCTCCCCGCTTGCGCACAGCTTCGTTAAAGGTAGGGAGCCGGTATTGCTGTTCAGGACGTGCTGACAGGCGCATGCGTGAGCTGCTGTTTGCCTATTGGGCGATATGTCCTTACTCGCGAGTGTACTTAAAGTGGGTGTCCTTAAAACGGGGTATGCCTGTAATAGATTGCAAAATAAAACAATACGTACCTCTCCAATTCTATCTACTCTAAAGATACAAACCCTCACTACTTTGCCTAGATGGAATTGCAGTGTTGATACCTCCTAATACACAGATAAGCCCTTTCTCACCAAAATTAAAATGCAACAAAGATGGTCAGATTTGGACTTTAAAATGTTTATTCGAATGTTGAGCTCAAATCTTTTTAATGTCTAGAGTACATATGCATAGGCATGGAAACTAAATCTGTTGCCGGGGTTTGTCACACTTGTTCCCATTTAAGTGGTTAACCAGCCACAGAAACAGTGAACACTGCATGCAGTCCATCAGTGAATACTTTCCTTGATTTCTCTCCCCTCTCTCTCTTTTTAAATTTTTTTTTTTTAACACATCTGGCAACCTGTTAAAGCCCATACATTCTACATATAAATAATGTAGCATAAAATCTGGGTTAGTGTCTCATGAAATCAGTGTGCACAAGATTGTGCAAAGTAAATTAAACTCCAAAGTATCAGCACTGTAGCTGCACCACAGTGATATAAAGTCACAAATAAATGCTGAAAATGCCAGGGAATCTGCTTTAACCCAGGTTTAAGCATGGTGTGATTAATTTCATGGAGTCAGAAAAGTAAAACAAGGGGTAAGATGTGGTACTAATTACACTAGTAGAATAGGGTTGCCAGGTGGCTTCTCCAAAAATACTGAACACAATGGTGAAAGGTGTGATGCGACACACACACACACACACACACACACACACACACACACACACACACACACACACACACACACACACACACACACACACGCTGTTCCTTGATCCCACCCCAGGCTCCCGACACCTCCTCCTGATTGGCTCCTGCTGGGTAATGTAGCCAATCAGGTCAGAGGAAGAGGCTCAGCCCTCTAGCAACAGACCTGTTCTCTCCCTGCTCGGGGGAAATACGTGCGCCCCTCTCCCCCGCCCCAAGCTGATCAGGTCACTATGTCCAGAGAGGTAATACTGGTATACACATACATGTCCAGTATTATCTCTCATTTTTTACTGGACAGTGTGTCCAAATACAGGACAGTCCGGTTCAATATGGGAAGTTGAACCATCTTTGTTCATTATTCACTATGGCAGTGGTTTCCAACATTTTATTTTTGTTAAGGAAACCGAATTGCAATTCCGAGGAACCCCCAACAATCTCTAATAACAACTCTGTATGAAATACAGAAGAATTTACAATGCATCTGATCACAACTTTAAAATAACCAGAAAATTGCAGGGAACCCTTTAGGGATCCCCGGGGAATCAAAGGGTTCCAAGGAACCCTGGTTGAAAAACACTGCTCTATGTTGAGGAGTAATAATGCAGCACTGTACCCTCACCATATTGCATAGGGACCTACCTACAAGGCCAACATTTCTCTGTATATTATTTATACTGTACATGTATTTGTACAAAGCTGTGCTGATATTGTAGTTGGAAATCTGACTAGATTGACAATTGTGAAAAAGAAATAACACAGCACACGACTCTTAGGGTTAATAAGTAATCATATTGAATTAATGATAAGTGATAATAATGCATGTACAAAATAATCAGTTATTCAGTCGGGGATCCGAAGTAATTAAGTTTACGAAACGCGTAGGAGTGATTTGTTCTATGTGGATGCTGTTCCTGTGTTACACTGTTGTTCAAGTCTTAACTCACAATCTATGGGACTTCACTGCTTTATCTATGGTTAGCGTGGAGGAATGGCGAACCGCAGTGACGTCATCTGTCTTGTTGTGTGATGCTGAGGACTTGTAACTTATTCCTCTCTGGCAAGGATCCAGAGAAGTAACAGTGTGGGACGTTAGCTTGTTCCATTTTTTACCATTTGGACTTTGATCTGTGGTGTATGCTGTGGGAAAAATATATACAGTAAGTCCTCGTTTTACGACGCTTCGTTTTACGACAAATGTCTTATCCGACGCTGTCCAATGCATCCCTATGGACGGTTTTACGACGCCAAAATGGCTTATCCGACGCTCTTACGACGCTTTGCAAAGTTGCAACATTATGTCAATCAGAAAGCTGCAGTCAGGGAAATCATCCAGAACAGTCTGTGTGAAGGTTTTGTGGTGTATTTATGCCTTTAAGCATGTCTAACAGTTTTATTATACAGTTCTGGATTCAATAAATTGAATCTTTACATCATAATGTATGTGTGTGCAGCATAATCTAATTGCTCGAGTAAAATACTTTGTGTATTTTAGCATTAAAAATGCCTTCAGGAACGGAACGTTTGATTTAAACTGGGTTCCTATGGGAAAATGTGTTTCGCTTTACAACGCTTCGCTATCCGACGCCATTTTGAGTAACACAGTGTCGGATAACCGAGGACTGCCTGTACTTATTAACCCTATGAGTCGTGTGCGGTGTTTCTTTCTTTTTCATGTTTACCCGTGTGATGTTAAGCCATCCACGGTGACCAGCAGCAGACTCTTTATGTGATAGAAGGGTGTAATTTTATATAAGTATATTGTCACTATTCACATTGTTGATATCTTTATTATTCTTTTATCACCTAGTGCACTTTAATACTGTCTTCAAACAGTTTAAAGCAGCAGTTCAAGCAATATCCTACATGTGTTTTTTTTTCTTTCAATAAATCAGTTCTGAAACACAATTGTAAAATATACTGGACACCTAACAAGCTCCTATTGAACCCCCAAAACCCCTGAATTGTGGTCTGCCGTGACGTTGGCTCAGGGGCTTACAACAATTTTGGCCAAAAATGTCAAACTAAAAGACCATTTTACTTAATAGATATTTATACATATATATTTAGGCACTGTACCGTGTATGATTTTCACTGGATGTGCTAAAACTGAGCTTTGTCTGTGTTTTATGTGCTGTCTCTGGTTTTAAATAAATCAGTTCTGTACTATGAGAAAATACTTGTAGCATTAAAAAAAAAACCATGTTTCTAATGTAGGCAGCATTTCCAAAATGACAGCCCCCTTCCCCTTCTGATAGGCTCTGGCTCTTGAGCCCCGCCCTCTCTCTAGCAGTGAACCAATTGTATATAGTAACTGCCCAGTCAATCATATTCCAGGACTACATTGCCCACAATGCTGTGCAAGAACTGAATTAAACAACCCAAGCAGGCGATTGATTACAGGAGAACACATCGATCTGCAGCTTACTAATCACATGTCAGTGTGTAGATTGTATTGATGCACATATTGAATGGGAAAAAAAATATATATATTTTTAAAACAGCAGCTTGAACTGCAGCTTTAATTATTTTATTCACTTACATAGTTAGTGCGCAGTTTAGTTTTGTTATTTATAAATTAATAATTGTATTAATTTACTATCAATGTTATACAAAAACAGAGCAGCAGCAATACGATAAACGGGGGAAATTCTGAACCCCAGAAGCACAGATTATTGTACCGTATAAGTGCTCTTGAGATACAGTAATATGCTTGATTACACTTTAGAGAGAGGAGAAGGGGGGGGGGGGAGAGAAAGAGTGTGCATTTTATTCTTCATAGATACCAATGCAGCATTAGAAAAAAAACAAGGCATGTGATTTTAAAAATACCATTCTGAAATAAAAGGAGCACCCATGTGCCTAATATCCTTTGGGTGATGTCCCTGAACAAGAGGGGGAGAAGCCAAACACATCAGCCTCTTGGGAACTAGTGCTCAACTTGAATGTGATCTGATTTTGTATAAAATGTTAAACAAGTTGCTGATTGCATCGCCTTTCAACTATTATCTGGGTAAGATTCTTGCTTGAGATACTGTACAGTGATAATACACGGGTAAGAATTGTGTTGACTGGGCAGGCTCAGACAAAGGAAATGTTGGTGCAAATGCACAGGGGGCATGAAGGGTGGCAGGAAGAGAGGAAAATGCATTTGATTAGGAAGGCAGCACAGGAGTAAGGGCTGATAACATATTTAAATTTCACAATGAGATCAAGCTCCTGACTCCTACAGCAAAAACCATATAGTTACAATAATACAGACATATAGGAGCAAGAACATTTCTTAAAAGACACACAGATCCTTTGTTATGATGCATTTTATTCAACAAAGAGAGAATGGTGGTGAAACTTAATGTAGCAGCTCAACATAGAGTACATATAGATATTTGTTTAACAAGGGCCAATACAGCTAGCACTGATCTATTTTCCTGTAAAATTTGTTTTGTCTAAAATTATGTATTGATCTAAACATCCATATTTTGCATGTATTCCATTCTTAATTGTGTAGTGTTACTGTGACAGGGCATTCTTATATGGAAAATTAACATTAGGTATATATATATATATATATATATATATATATATATATATATATATATATATATATATATATATATATATATATATATATATATATATATATATATATATATATATATATATATATATATATATATATACAGGCATACCCCACATTAACGTACGCAATGGGACCGGAGCATGTATGTAAAGCGAAAATGTACTTAAAGTGAAGCACTACCTTTTTCCCACTTATTGATGCATGTACTATACTGCAATCGTCATATACGTGCATAACTGAGGTAAATAAGGCATTTATAACAGGCTCTATAGTCTCCCCACTTGCGCACAGCTTTGGTACAGGTAGGGAGCCGGTATTGCTGTTCAGGACGTGCTGACTGGCGCATGCGTGAGCTGCCGTTTGCCTATTGAGCGAGATGTACTTACTCGCGAGTGTACTTAAAGTGAGTGTACTTAAACCGTGGTATGCCTGTATATATATATAGTCACGTGTATTACGGTGATGCGCCATGTACATTAATGGTGCTATATAAATCAAGAATATATATATATCATGTTCTGTGAACATATTATAAAAGAATTACTTTTGGGAAGTGTGTGTGTGTGTGTGTGTGTGTGTGTGTGTGTGTGTGTGTGTGTGTGGTCACCTTAACACCCTAAGAGCTGGACTGGAAAGCAGCATATTTAGAAGCACATACAACACAAAAGACAAAGTCTGTTAATAGAGATTATTTCTGTGCCACACAATCATAACATTTTAATTCTGTTAAGTTGTTCGGCTGCTTCCCTTCCAGTATTACATTAGCACAAGCTCTAAGGATGGAGAGCGTACCTATTAAAGCAAGCATGATGAGTGAGTGATACTATGGAATGCAATATGTTCTGATACATGAGCATGGGAGCCGATGCAGAACAAAGTGGTGCTTGCCCTTTTTTGAATCAGTCAAGGTCGTCGAAAGATGCAGGGAAAAAAAACAGTAAAATCAGGAATATCTGGTTATTTACCATGTGCACATATAAATATGCACAGAAACTGAGAAATGGGCATCTTATATTAAGATAACCAGAAGGGAAGTCCTTTGAAAAAGCAAAGTTACCATTTTACTGATGACCTTTGTGCACAAGCAGACAGACCCTCTGATCTTCAATTATTTAAATAGGCTTGGATTGGTTTATTCTATAAAATATTAATAATGGACAGTCACTTACTCAGCAACTTTAAAGCTGAAATGTAATTGGCGATACATAATGTAGACACTCCGTTATAACACCTGAAAAAATGGTCTAGTACAGGGGTCTACAAACTTTCAAGGAAGAAGAGCCATTTTATTACAAAAGTCTTTGTCCAAAATATTCCCAGAGCCACAACACATTCATGAATATTACACTCCACAAACACATACCGTACACACAAACATTGTTATACTGTGTCCGGTCAC